>NC_090277.1:71623536-71923536 GCF_040414725.1 Anabrus simplex
TATAATTATTAGTCAAGTGTGACAATGTTTTATAATTTCTGTGCATTTATAATGTACCTGTAATCAATAAAGTTATATTAAACCTTCAAAGAAAGTAAATATTAGTCCTAAATCGTACGAAAAAACAAACATGCTATTATTACAAAATTATGTTTATTGAATGCAGTAGCTAAGCGCTCTTTGGGCGTGCCTGAGAAACCCTGCTGTAGACAGATCAGATCATACGAGGAAATGAAGAGATTACAGAGACGAATGGAGGAGAATTGCTGCCAAGCAATCTTCGGACTGACAATTGAGAAGAAGATGGACTCGGATACTTTTGTTGTACACTCTGACGCAAATAAGGAAAAAGTTGGTGGACTGGCTGAATAGAATGTTCCCATAATTACTACAGATCATTTTCCTGGTAGACGGAGTATTTCTGAACGGAGACGTGTACAGTAGAAGAGACAAGAGCTGCATCCAAGCCTCGTCCTCGCCAAGGAGAAGTTGTCGGTAAACAAGCAGCTTTATCAGCTCAGGAACACGTGATCTCATGTAAATAGTCAGTAGTCGTGACGTCCGGAAGCTTCTTGTGATAATGGACCGCGAGGGGAGGAGCGTAACCGCGAACAAGTGTCCATGGCGTTCTCGAGAATGCACCAAACATTCTGTGGAGGTGCCCAGCACCGCTACGAACAGGAGGACAAAGACTAAGAAAGAGATAAAACCAGCAGAAAAATAAGAATTTTTTTGTCAAAGTTCTTAAACCAAGGAATACTAAATATTTTTTTCTCCACAATTTGTTTTACGTAGCACCGACACAGATAGGTCTTATGGCGACGATGGGGCAGGAAAGGGCTAGGAGTGGGAAGGAGGCGGCCGTGGCCTTTCACGGCTGCCGACAGTGGGGTTCGAAAGCACTCTCTCCCAAATACTGGATACCGGCCGCACTTACTCTACTGCAGCTGTCGAGCTCGGTCATTACCAACAGAGTGCTGTGCAGTGGCGGCTAAATAAATAAATAAATAAATAAATAAATAAATAAATAAATAAATAAATAAATAAATAAATTCCTACCTCACGAGGCGCCATTGAACACGTACTATTTCCGAAAATGCCAAAGTGCCGGAATTTTGTCCTGCAGGAGTTCTCTTACGGGCCAGTACATTTACAGACGCGAGGCTGACGTATTGAACCTTCCGAGCTGGGGTCGGAAGGCCACCGCTCTACTGTCTGAAGTAGTCAGCCCGACATCATCATCATCATCATACTCTGTACAACGCTGTTATGAACACAGAGAAAAGTGAATTGCAATGCACTGAATAGAGCGCATTGTTTAGTAAGTAATGAACACTGAATTAAAGAGAGCCTCATCATTCTGGCTGTTTTCATCCTTACGAAGAAAGTACTAAATATAACGATTACATTTTTGGATTTATAAATATTACACACCGCACTCGCACTTAACAACACGCTGACTACACGAGCAAGTCCGCAGCCTTCGAATAACACACCAGGGTGTGCAGTGCTAGCAGTGAGCTCCGAGCACAAACAGCTTGTGACCGAGGTCCACACGCCCAGTGGCAAACTAGTGGAAGGGTTTCCTTATACATAGGTCCTTCAGTCACGGACGGGGTTATGCCATGATGGCGAAAATACATTAATTTCGACTGTTTTCTCATTTCAACCTGAGGGCTAATCTCTTATAATAGGGTGCGTGACCTTATCCCCCCGCCACTGCTTTCTTTTCCTTAACTGCAAGTGAGTTTTATGGATATTTTATTTTATTAATTCGATCTCATTCATCCGAAGCTTCAAAATGGGCAATTGCTTCCAGAGGTAGTGAAGTTTGCTAAAGATCGCTTTAACTAGAAGGTACATCAGAAGGTTCTTTTTCCGCCTTGAGACAAGAAAAATTGAACGACAATGCAAACACGCACGTCCATAATCAAACTTGAAACTGTGGCGCGCTGCCTCGTGAGCTACCCCCTCAATCATTCCCACTCTAAACACTACCTTACTTTACCCGGCTGTTCCTCGATATTGGAGCATTGGGTTCATATCCAGATCCCCTTCAACTCCACCAGTGAATGGAAATTTTCCTACAGACTGTACACGTACCAAATTCACGGACGAGCAACCGACTAAATTTTGAATAAGCCCTCAAATAAACAGCATTGGTTTGAGCAAGGTAGGCTACTTGCTTTCTGTCTGGCAGGCAGAGGTGGGTTTTCTCTGATAAAACCGCACATGATAATATTATCAAGTGCTAGCTAAAAATAACCACTTGCTCGCGATAGCGTAGGGGACATACACACACGTGGCTGGCTTTCTCGACAGTAATTTGTACCCTGCCTCCCTCTGGTAAGTCTCTTTAAGAGAAACCGGCAGGTCTTTCTGTGTCGCCCCTACCATGAGCGCGGTACCAGCTCCATTAATCTAAAATAACCAACAATTCACAACCCATTTTTACTTTTCCGCCACGTTAGGTTTGCCATTACGTTGACTATCGAAGTGACTCCAGATGTCACCACTTTTGCGGATCATGACTCAGTTCTTGGCTGAATGGCCAGCACAATGGTATTCGGTTCAGATGACTCGGGGTTCGACTCCGGACTCGGGCTGTGATTTCGGCCGCAGCCAGTTAATTCTTCTGGCTCGAGGAATGAGTATTTGTGGTTGTCCCAATACACAACAATAACACTTCCCAACCATGACAGAAACCTGCAAACACTTCTTTATACGAGGCAGGGCATCCGGCCGTAAAAGAGAGCCATGTCCAGACGTGTGACTCCACTGGGTTGCGTGTAAGAGGCGGGCGAAGTACCATCTCGATCGAGTCATTGTTAGCTGGAATATATTGACTGAATGAATGAACCAGCCAACAATGTATCTCAGTCCTCTCAGGACTGGTGACTGCGAGAAGAGAACATGATCGCGGTTCATCGTCCAAATACCACATCCTGTTTTCACTCGGGGATATGGCAACAACATGCTGCTTCACGGTTCAGAGTCTGCGCACATTAATTGCTTCTAAAAGTGACCGTTCTTAGCCATTACGCAATACTCCGTACTATAAAAACACACCCAGTGTACAGAAATATCCAAACTGCTAACAGAAATAATAATAATAATAATAATAATAATAATAATAATAATAATAATAATAATAATAATAATAATAATAATAATCAGTTACATTATTTAGTACTTCTAATAAAAAACTAGTCTTAATTTACAGGAAAAAACACTTCTTGCGGGTATAATTATACATTACGCAGGTCTAAACTGACCAACAAGAATACTACCCAAAACAATGCCAATACCCCAAGAGGCCCACAGAGTAGCAAACAAGAACACAATATGAAAATACAATAATAATAATAATAATAATAATAATAATAATAATAATAATAATAATAATAATAATAATAATAATAATAATAATAATAATAATAATAATCGTATTTGCTTTACATCCCACTAACTATTTTTACGGTTTTCCGAGACGCCGAGGTGCCAAAATTTAGTCCCGCAGGATTTCTTTTACGTGCCAGTAAATCTACCGACACGAAGCTGACCTAGCTGAGCATCTTCAAATACTACCGGGCTGAGCCAGGGGGTCAGAAGGAAAGAACGAATAACACACCACAGCAAAGACAAATATACTAAAAAGAAACTGGCAAAGAAAAACTCTAACCTAACAAAATAAAGCACACTAACAATAACAAAGGAAAAGAAGAACTAAAACCAAGTTAAATATACTAGAACAAAAAGCCCTAACCATAACAAAGATAAGTACATTAAGAACAAACACCACCAAAAACACTAACAGAAACAGAGATAAGTACATTAGGAAAAAAAACACAGCACCCCCAAACACTATTCTAATCAAAGACAAGCACATTAAGAAACACAGCAGCAAGTAAAAAACCACTACCAAATGCAGAGATAAATGGGATACACTAAACTATAAACGGAGCAGCAAACATATAAGCACAAAGTGCAAATATACCAGTAAGCAAAAACACGGTCAGAAACAAAAGATACTGAGAAACACAGTGGCAAAATAGAAACACCAACTAATACACTAAAAATGTGCAAGTCAAAGTAAGTTGACAAAGCCAAACAAAAGCTCTGTGTGATGAAAGTAGCAGCTCCTGTTATTTATGATATAGAATAAGAGAAGTAGCCGCTCGCCTCGTGACCATTATTACTTATTGTTATTCCAGCACACCTGGTGGAGATTTGCCGATCTATTGCGCGATAAAAGCCTTCAATGAATGACTTAAAGAGGATGAGATAACAGAGGGGAGGATTGGTAGAAAAAGGAAAACAAATTATTACTAGTATTCCTCACCAAGCTAGCAGTCTATTTTTAACCAAGTCCTGTTTTGGAGGCCATACCTTATGTAAATGCAGATCATATGCGAGCGAGTCTATAACCTTCATACTACTCCAGACAAGATCTCTCTACACAAAACCGGATCTAAATATAGATCTCACAAAAAACATGCACACACGTGTGTGTTCGTTCGATGCTTCACAGGTGGTCTCCCTAGTGAAGCAAAAAACTGACAAGGACGTAAATTTGGGTGACCACATACGTAGTGAGAGGGGAGGTGTATTTAATTACATTTGTGTTCATTAATTTTATAAGTGACCACTGTCGCTGACAGATCGGCAGCAGTACTACCATCTGGTGGAGATGAGTGACAACACCCCACGTCAGCGGCACAATATCCTCATTCGTACGGCAAAACGAATGGAAGTGTGATGTTTCATACACACTCGTTTTTAGTAACATCTGATATTTGGCCAAAATGTAATAATGGCAAATATCTCGGATAAGTTATTACTCCACTTCTTTCAGTTTTTCTATACACTTAATATTGGGAAAATATCTGACAGTTGTTTCGTCTATCTGATGACGTTGTAACAGCAAACAAACGAACAAACGAATTGAACACACTCTCTACTTATGAATATGTAATTCGAGACTAAAACAATATTTAACACCACACATATCAACTCTCAATACCCATATTTCCTCGCACAGTCATTCGATATGCCATCAACATTTCCTTCCTCCGCTCAACAATCAGCTTCTAGTTTGGCTGACATGAGTCACTTAACGAGTGATAAGCGGTATGTTTGACTTTATCACAACTTTTATTACATATTTCAGTGAAAACATGAAGATATATAACTCGAAGATAGCTTTCAAATATCTGAATGTTATGAAGCAGAAACAAAACCATTTTTTGCTAAAACTATATTCTCGTAATGCTGCGTTGGTGGTAAGTCTTCTGAAAGAACTCTTAAGTCTCACATGCTGGCATTAAGATATAGTCTACCTTCTTCTCACGACGTCTTCTCCATATGGAGATTGGCGATCCACGTATCCAGCTCCAATCTTGACAATGCAACGTGGAAAGGTTCTTCTGATGTACATCTGTGCCATCTTCGAGTGTCCTTTATCCATGAATTTCTTCGCCTACCAAGGGACCGTTTCCCTTGTATCTTTCCTTCAACAATTACCCGTCATACCTGATACCGTTCGCCCCTCATAACTTGCCCAAAGTATTGTGTTTTCCTTTGTTTTATAATAAGTAACAGTTCTTTTCGCTTTTTCATCCGATGAACGACCTCAGCATTTAATTCTCAATATCCAAAGTACGCGCAAGAGACAGCGATACGGATACATTTCAAAAGCAGTCCTTGTATCCAGGGTCCAGCTTTCACATCCATATAGGGGAACAGGGAATATGCAGCAGCTGATCATGAGGATTCATAGCTGCAGACTGAGATCTGATCTTGTAAAGAATATGAATGGATGCACGCAAAATACGGGCTAACCACCATTTTCCAAAATTGAAGAAAGTTCCTCACTGACGGAAGAAATAATTTTTGAAGGATAAATGAGTGTATTTTTTGTTTGGCAATGTTAAAATAAAGCTTATTCTATGGGATGAAAACAAAGAATATGCTAATTTTATCCTCCAATTTTATTCTATCAGTGAGGGACTTCCTGCAATTTTGTTTAACAAGCACGCACTGGGCACACTTGAAATAAAACTTGGTGCTTATGAACACCATCCGTTTCTTCGCGTTACATTTCAAATACACTTTATTTCCTTAAGGTAAAATTATCCTTGCATTTGGTTAATATGAACCCATGTCTAAACTGGTAACAAGCGGCTGAAAATGTCTCACATGAGGCGAAACGTGTACTGCTAAGTCTGATCATGTAATTTAATCACCACGTCTGAATAGAATTGTATTGGAAAGGTGGAAATCGTCACGTCTTTAATTCTAGAGTATCTCACAATCACTACGGAACAATTACGAAGTTTGTAACTTCGTGCATTATTTCGTTCTATTTTTGGTGGATCTAACATTCACGAAGAAGTCTGAACACGTTTTTACGAATAGTGGTATAAAATAAGAGATATTAATTTCAGAATTCTCCCACAAAATGTCCCAGTTTAACAGACTGCGCATTATCACGAACGGAGCGATTTCAGATTTAGGTATATTTCTGAGAACAGCTTTGGGGAGACAATGTGAAGGTGCACTTGGTTCAGACAGAACAACATGGACATGATTCTTTGTCGGGAAGTCAAAATTTAAAATGAACAGATTTCCACTTCTGGACAAGCATATAATCATAAGTATGCTAGGGCGTGGATTATACGGTACTGAAGCGAGTAAAAAGTATAGACTATCCCGCACAATGGTCATGCTATGAGTTTTAATAACCCAGAAGTACCCCTACAATTTATGTCAATCTCGCTACATAGCAGAAGAACGGGCTAGTCGACCAAATTAGTTTGCATTAAACATATTACTGCCTGAACATTCGAGCACTGATCAGAAAATTCCTCAACCTGCAGCAGAACGTAATACTTGCTCAATTCAAGAGGTGGCATAAAGTTATCCACACTGTAGTTACGGATAGTGGAATTACAACGCAATAAATAAATGCTGAATACCTTCTAAAATTAGGATTGTTGTATATTTCTGGGCATAATTCAGCGAAGCGCAATATTAATATTGCCAAATTACCGTTAAAAATACTTCGGAGAAAAATACGAGTGAAAATCTGCCCAATTCATTTGTAATGAAGGACATCCGCGGTTAATGATTCCTTATTTCTCGGCTAGTCACCTTCGTCAAACAATGAGCAGAAAGAATTGGAAATGGAGGACGTTGACAGGTACTAAGCGATTGCTCGATCACACATTTCTCCGCAGCAGCCTCAGAACTACTGAACTTCGGTAAGTTTTACTTCTGCACTCCTAACCACAAGGCTAGTGTAGAGAGAATATTTTCTCCGTCACGCAAATATTAGTGCAATACTGGTCTCTGATACTGTATATTAAAAGTATATTAATGACTGTAGACTGAAAAATATAAAAAAACTGCAGGGATGTATAAGAAAATGCCTGGGCGAGATGCGCGTGCGGTTAGGGGCGGGCAGCTGTATGCTTGCATCCGGTAGATAATGGGTTCGATCCTCACTGTCGGCAGCTCTGAAGATGGTTTTCCGTGGTTTCCCATTTTCACACCAGGTAAATGCTTCCGCTGTACCTTCATTAAGGCCATGCCCCCTCCTATCACTCCTAAGCGTTTCCTATCCCATCGTCGCCATAAGACATATCTGTGTCGGTGTGACGTAAAACAAATTGTAAAAAAATATACAAAAATTCAGAAAAATATTAATGGAAATCTAAATTGTGTAAAAAATAAACAGAGTTGTTTCTTTGTACAAAGTGACCCAAAAGTTCGTTAACCTTTGACGAGGCAATACTTCACGGAATATTAGAGGTAGACAGGTATGACTGACATGCTATGGGGTTTTATTGACACCAAAATAAAGTACACAAAGTGACCAAAACATGGCGCTTCATACCTAATTAGCATAACAATCGAGCTTTAGCAAGGACGATGTCCTTTATAACACATGCTCAACGTGTCGACAATACCTGTAGTCGAGGGACAGCACTGTACAGCATAAGACATTGTCGTCGAATTTCGTCTTTTAGCGTCCCTTGCGATTTCAGGTCCACAACCAATAATCCACGGATTGATGTCGGGGGAGCCCAAGTATGACTTGCTGCGATTGCAAACGCATCTAACAGCCATGCCTCAAGTCGCAGACGAAATCCGGACGTGCCGGTTTTCCGTTGAGGATTTTAGCCCTCCGATCTATTGAGGTCTTGGGCGCTATTTCTTAACAGATGGACTAAGCAGCATTGGTGTGAAGTGAGGGGACCTGTTGGGGCGAAGTCAGAGCTGGTCAGAATATGACCTGCGCCCTTTTTAGGGGGCGACTAATCTAAGACAACCTTGGGTCTCTGGTAAGGAAGGCCAAGGATGTCAGAATTGCCCAACGTGTAGGGTGTGAATTTTGGTCTCTCACAGTGGCACCTGTCTCGCGACTCCTCCTTTTATACCGTACATGGGTCTCATGCGGCATCACTCATGTGTTGCTGTCCAGCGCCATCTGTTTACTTTACTATGATATATATAAAACCCCGTGTCACACCAATCATGTGTGTAACTTATTACCTCTCTACCTCAAATATTCCGTCTTTTGGGTAATCCTGTACTTACACGTGGGCTATTATTTATTTCTCCCAACTGTATCCACCACCAACAGTCGCACCTCTAGCTGCTGTGTTCAAGTCCTGTCTGCAGCTAATCCTTTCAACACTGAATAATTGCGGCAACATTTGTTCACAATTTACAGAATATTCATTATTTTCTACAGCTAATGACGCAGCAGTCAGCACTTGAGGCGATTCCACTGTACAATGGCCAAGCCTCTGACAGATTCAATTACTGTAATATGGTTATCGTGCTCATTAGCATCACCAGAGTACACCGCTAATAATGTTCCTATCACCCATCAGCTTTGCAAACTAATTAACTGAAAGCGTTCATAGTCGAGCGAGCAACCGTCAAGACTCAACATTTGGTCCATTGTAATTAGTAATGAACTTCTGGAAGAAAATATCATTTCCTTTCGAAGAAGATGTAACCTTTCAGATGACTCGTTAAAATTTTGGACATTACACGATAAAACTTTTTTCCATAACAAAAACAAATGTGCTTTAAGAATCGAACACATGCATGCAAATTTACGATTATTTTTCCTGTATCTTAATAATTATTGCATCATTTTAATATTTGTGGACAAATTTAACTATCAATCTTTATAAACAATAATGTACACGAGTATCCGGTAAGGTTTCTTCCGATAGACAAAGAGTTCTGCTTCAGTTGTGAACAATGACTAGAAGAGGCAGAGCATTCGAGTAACACAGACGATCAAAAACTAAACTTCATGGCGGATTTTATGATTTATTTTTACCCACATTATTGGCGCTTTCTTGTAGGCCATGTCATAACATAAATATTGCCAAGAGTTACAGTGTGCGAATTTTGCCTTTGTATTATACTTAATGGCAAGCTTATTTATTCCATGTCTTTTAAAATGCTATAGATTTTAAGATAACCTGTCATAGTCCAGCAAGCAACCCTCAAGGCTCAATATCTGGTCCATGATAATTAGACACGTACACACGCAATTAGTTGAAGTGACTGGCGAACCTGGACGGAACTAAGGAACGTTGCGCAGTTGATCCTACACGCCAAGAGAAGGGAAGCAATAGTTCATAGATGATGAGAGTTTGCCTGAAATACACCAAAAGTATTTTTCTATAACGAAAAGGAGTGTAGACAAATGCATTAAGATTCATTCAAGAGAGAACAGACAAGAAGTACGTCAAGAAGAAAATTGTACAGGAGATGAATTTTCTTGATATATAAAAAAAAGATTCACTGAGTGTCTTTAAAACGCAATTAACTAAGCGAGCGAAAATGACATGACTGACGAGATGGAGCATCCCGCAAGGTTCAATGTTTGACCCAAAAGAAATCTTAATTTACCTTTCCTACTCAAATCTAACTTATTCTGACATGTATGTCTAGGGTTTGTGAAGTGTTTGCGGGTATCAGCGCAGGAAGAGAAACAACGCAGAATGATTGAGAATGCACTACAACTAATGAATAGCTCTCACTCCCCTATTTTCTATTGCAATATACGGTGCATACGTAATTGTAGTCGTGTTTAATGCCTTCTCTAACGAGTAACGGCCCCAACAGATTTCAATGAATACTAAATATGCGCGTCGAGGTTCATGGAGTCTATGGTATTTTATACGTATCTGACAGACAGCTAAACGTGGGTGAGTGCACAGATCAGCGCTTTGCAACAGGTATGGAACCCATTTACGAATGGCCCACTTGGACAACAAAACAGCTCTTCTGTATCACTGAGGGTGATATTTCGTAGAAGAGACACAATTCACTTCCAGATGAGCGATCAAAGAACGCGCCGGCAATGAATGAAGCGGGACTCATGAGTCGCGAGTACACAGGCTGCTCTGTGGGCACCAGAATACATAGAGTCATCATTCACGACAGACTCAGCGGAGCATGCAAGGAAGAAAACTTTGAAAGGAAAATTTCATGGTTTTTTTTTGCCTTTACTGGTTTCTTCCAGACAGTAATGTAGTCCTAGAAGGGGCAAGTGTCGAAACCAGATAGCTTTCTGGCTTCCCACTTCGTATACTGAGTTTCCTTTAATCAGGTGGAAGGAAAACGTTCGACTCAGCGTGAGGCATAAAGGACCGAACACCACCTGCCGGCAGAGTGCACTTGTTCAGGCATAAAGAGTTGATCAAATGACATCGTTATAAACAAAATTAGGAGATAATTCCAGCACTTAAAGATTGATTGCTATTAGGGGTTGACCTAGACTTGTGATTGTTTTTGAGAAAAGGATTAAAATCAAATTTTGAGGAGAGGATTGAAATCATATTATTGATCTCTTAGATTAGGATTTTGGTAGATTAAAATCATCAAACCTACGATTTAGTTTAGCATGCAAAGTAATTTGTCACGTCTAGCCCGCTCTTCAATAATGTAGCGCGAGGAACATAAGTTATAGGTGTTGTGATGTGCCGTGCCCCTAATTCTTATGCAAATCTCGTAACATAACCGTTATGCAGGGTAGGTTTGCATTCCTACTGCATGAAATCCAGGCTGTAACCATCACAAAGCTTTAGCCATGTCTCATTTGGGTGGTAGGAAGTGTTGTCCAGCCCGTTCTTCCGTAATGTAGGGTTTCTAAAAGCCATAAGCAAACCACATAGCAGTACTGGTCTGTGGGCTGCAGTTACTCGCTGTTAGTTCGCATATTCCTAAACATTCGGGATCTAGGCATGAAGAGTCCAAGGATGTTTGGACAACAATCAATACAGGATGTGCCCACCACGAGCTGATGAATTCGTTGAGGCATGGAGTCAATAAGGCCCTGGATCGCTTCCTGAGGAATTGTGGCCCATGCTTGCTGCACTGCACGGGTCAGTTGTTCCAGAGTTGTGGGTGGCTGAGGACGGTTGGCCAGTTGTCGACCCATCATGTCCCACACATGCTCAATAGGACTGAGGTCCGGAGATCTGGCGGGCCATTCTAAGGTTGTGATGTCGTGGAGAGCTTGTCTGGAGATGCGTGCAGTGTGAACCCGGGCATTGTCATGCTGAAACATCCCATTAGCAATGTTCGCCATCATAGAGACAACCACTGGATTGAGTACCCTATCAATATACTGTCGAGCAGCCATAGTGCCGTCAACAAGCACTAATTGTGATTTCACATTAAAACCAATTGCTCCGCAGACCATAATGCTTGGTGTTGGCCCTGTGTGCCTCTCGACAATAAGATCTGGGTGGACCCTCTCCCCGGTACGCCGGCGCAGACGATTGCGGCGATCACTGCGGGCAAGAACGAAGCGCGATTAATCACTTAAGACGACCCTATGCCATTCGTCGACCCACGTCGATCTTTCTCGACACCAGGCCAGCCTTACATGTCGCTGTAGTGCGGTCAATGGGACACCTTCTGCAGGGACACGGGCTCGTAAGCCAGCTGCACGCAGGCGATTACCAACTGTTTGTTGTGTAACGTGGGGTGCCACAGCTGCTCGAATTTGCGCTGCTGTTGCATGGGGTTCCATCTGGGCCATCTGAAGGATGCGGCGATCCTCTCTCACAGTTGTCCGTCACGCTGGGCCTGTGCCAGGTCTACGAGAGTGGGTACCTTCATTTGGCCATACACGTTGTACCGTAGATGCCTGTCGGCCAACACGTGCAGCGACAGTCCTTAGCGATAATCCAGCCTCACACAGCTCAATTATCCGAGCCCTCTCAAACGGAGACAGTTGTTGATAGCGTGCTTTTCTCTGTCGTCGAGGCATGTTTGACGGGGAACACTAGACTGCACAGACTGCAAGTCAACTACGGTACACCAGAGTCCGTATACTGGAGTTGATTCCTCCGCGACCAATCACGTGGGGAGACCTGTAGCAACAATCCAGTGGTTCTGAAACTTTGATCGTTTAATACCTACATGGCATCGTTCCATATCTTGAAAATCACCACAAACGACCAATGCCTTCATGGTGTTGCAATTTCCATTTTCTTAAGTGTATAATAATGAGTAACGGAAAATCATAAGAAGACTTCTAGGCCCTAAACTCATCAACGGACAATACCGACTTAGAGGCAGACAAGATATCAAACAACACACAAATATTCAGTGTCATTAGAAAGGGCAGCTAAGATTCTATGGACGTATCAAAGGAATGTATCCGGAAGACTTGCCGAAGAAATAGCCGAATTCTACGAAAACAGGAGTAAAAGACACAATGAAATGGATTGGTGAAGTCAAAACCGATTTGAAACAGGCAGGAACTACGCCAGCAGATGTCCGAAACAGGGGAATGTTCAGACCCAAAATACACAAGTGGCAAGTCGACCAAGAGCAAAGTGGAACAACCTGGTCTGAAGAACGAAAGGAAGCCACAGTAAAAGAATGAAAGAAATATGGGCACAGAGGAAGGCAAATGCGCGCCACTAAGTACTTTGCGTAGTCCTTATGGGCTTATTCGCATATATAAAATATATCACACTGCTCTGAATGTATTTCTATACCTACCAAGAATTAACTGTTTTTTGCATACACTTCTTAAAATGCAATCCTGTTGTTTCTATCACGTCACATTTTACGCTAATACACTATTTGATTTTTCAGGAATTTACAATAAGGCGGAATTTTGTTTCTGCACACAGAATGGGAAGAAGAAGAAGAAGAAGAACAAGATGTGAAATAATCAATTACTTGTTCCTTTTAAATTACCGAGAGTCTGTAAGAATTTTTTAAGCAGGCGTGTGAATTACGACATCACTGGTATAAATATAATAAAAAGACAAGTATGTAAAAGCCAAAATTTGATGCCCTTTATTTCTAAGAAACTGAAGTGCTGGCAAAAAGCTGAAAACTTATTCCCTTTCAGCGTCCACAAAAATATTAAAAGGCAATATTCAAAACAAAAACATTGATAAATCGCATACAGAGGAGTGTAACGATTGATATGTATGATACGAGGGCTGTGCATAAAGTAGTCCAGGCACTTGCAGGAGAGCAGTCAAATGGCTCTGTTGTCCATGTGTAGTGTGCAGCTGACCTGCATCTTGTTGTGAATGTGTTTGCTGTGCGGCGTTCAAGTGAGCGCTGTCGATTTCATCGTTCGAAAGGATGTTTTGAAAAGGTGGATCGTTCGTGGATTAAAATCGAGTTGGCCGTCGAAAAATATGCAGCAGATTGTTATCGAGGATTACGTATGGTAATATAGGACTGAAGGCGTTTCGAAACGAGACTGCGGATTTGCAGCGCACAGGTCGGCCGTCCTTTGCTCAACGTCAGGTTGATAACGCGAGCGGTATCGTTTCCGCAGACCATCGATGGACTGTTCGGGAATTATCCGCAGATGTTGGTCTCAGATCAAATGGTGTGGCACATACTGACGAAATGTGTTAACTGCGTCCCGCCGTGTTCCACATCAACTCACCAACGTACAGAAATGTCGCCGATATGCACTGGACAGATACCGCAAGGAAGGAGATTGAGACGTGGGCACGAGATTACGAGCGTCAGTCGAATGAATGGCGTCACCCGGTTCGCCACGTCCACAGAAATATCGACAGGAACCCAGTGGGGTGAAGTTTATCCTGATTGTGGCATACGACGACGAGGGTGCTATTCTCACGCATATTGTATCCGAGGGTCAAACCCTCCACATCGACTACTATTGCCGATTTCTGGAGTGACATCTACGCCCGGCTATGCGCCACAAACGTGCACGTTTATTGCGAGACGATAGCCCTAGCGTTGTCATATCGCAAACAATGTCAGGCTCTTATTGTTACGGTGGTCTCGGAACACCCTCCGTACTCACCAGACATGGGTCGTTGTGTCTTGGACCTGTCTCCGAAGTTGAAGGAACCCGTCCGACTTGCTGACGTAGCATCTGTACTCCGCAATCCATGGCTGTCATCAACAGAGTCTGCCTTGCCAATGGTCCCCAGCGGCCTCCCGAAGGAACCACTTGTTAGTTCATTGAATATTGCCATTACCATATTTAGAGCGGTCGTATGGTGCGGCACAACAGCAGGCTTTTTGATAGTGAGAGTCCCGCTATACCAGAAAGATAATGAAGGGGAACAGGGCAGTTAAAATGAGCATAGGAACCATTCCCATAACATTCAGAGGCAAAAGGGGTAAGTAATGTATTTTAGTTCCCCTACAATAATGTATCAGATAAAAGTCTTGTCGGTCGTTCTGACTGGCCTCAGATTGATGCTTGCTTTCGAACAACTGTGTGAGTGAAGGGATTTTATATTCGTGAAACAATCGACATCTGTTATTCACAGTTCTTAATGTTTCAAGAACGCTAGGCACTGAAAAAGTGGGTTTCATGATGATTTAAAACGTCGCAAGAGCTCCTTTCAAAGGATTGCGGTAATTGCTCCAGTGAATCAGATGAATCAGTTAATTAGATTGAACGTTTGTTCCAATTCTCATTTTCATTGTCCTGATCCTGTTTATCACGGCTGGATGTTATTGTTAATAAACTTAGTTTAAGCAAAAAGTCATTTCATTGTGTGGAAGTAGTAATAGAATGACTGTGTTATCAGGTATATTGTAATTGTAGATTAATACAAGAGAGATTTCTCAAACTGGAGGTATCGTCCCTGTAATTTAGATTACATTAAACTTGCATGTAGCATGGCTCAAAGCTGGGGAGTATTACTCGTTCAAAATGCAGCATTTCAACTTTGTCTGACTAAAATATCTGGACTATGTAAGATACGAATAATGAGGGAGAGAACTCTAACTCCTGAGGCACCCAGCTGGCCCACCGCAGTGCATGTCAAGTTGTTGTAAGAATTAATACCTGCCATTCCCAGTGGACGTTCTGTAATCGCGAGTGTTTTCGCCGCCAGCCGCTGAAGTCTTGCTCGAGAATTAACACAAACACACACTCTTCCCAGTCAAAGGAGCTCGTTTCTCATTACAGCTACAACTTCATTCCTCTCATTAAGACTCTAAAGCACTAATGCGCCAACTTAAAACCTTATTCCAAATCTCTTTGATATGCAAACATTCAGGTTGTTTAAGGCCTTTACAATCGGGAAATTACCAGCGTTTCCGCCAATCATTTTCAACCCCAGAACCGCCGTTCATTCCTCCTGTAGTGACAGGTATATTTTACCAGCACAGTTGACTCGAAGTATAAATTCTGTCAAAAATCATTCAAAGTTATATATTCACAAAAATGTGCATCATTTTATTCAGGAATTTACAAAAAACAAGTTAATGATGCTAATAAAACAAGGATTTATCTTCTACAGTCCATTTAGTCTTCTGACACGTGACTGATGTACCAGAGTTACTGGTGTTTGATAAATATTCATCCGCATTTCTGAGAAATGGAAAGTAACGTCCCTATGATTTAGATTCCATTAAACTTGTATGCTGTATGGCTCAAAACTGAGGGATATTACTAATTGAAAATGCAGAATTTCAGCTTTGTCTAAGATATCTGAGTTGCATGAGTTTGATAAGTAAATTGTTTGATCATACCTTCCAGCAGTCAAAATATTTAAGGATAATAAAATACTAGGCGCCCATTATCTTGTATTTTTGTGTCTGAATATCAAAGTAGGCTGACTTGCCGATATTTATTTTGCACCATGCTAAGAAAACGTAGGTACCACATATCTCCCATGTATAAAAACTAGAATGTCCATCTGTCCCTTATACAAATCCATACCGTTCCACCAATCTGACCAAATTTTGTATACTCTACGGGTGTAACCCTATCAACAAGAAATTTTAACATCTCCATTCCCTAGATTTAGGCCCTTTAGCACATTAACATAGGCTGATATAGGTGCAATATTGAATTTGTCCTACAAGGACGAGAGAAACTCTTTTTAAGCCTCACGGCGCAAAGAATAGAACTCGGAAAGGCCCTGCTGGGCCAGAAAACCATGTTTTAAGGGCCTAAAACCAACTGTTATAGAGATATTGGCATCACACTATCCCACTCTAAAAATCGGATGAGTAAATGACCAGCCGTAATCATGGCAACGTCAGCTCAAGGATTCTACAGTAGAATGCAGGCCTGCGGTTCGAAGTAGGCTAGAGCAAGGAGAGATTCTGCTACACATATGACTGTCTGGAAAAAACACTGTGGTGGTAAGCCACCCCTATGGGGAGGAGTTGTCATATGAAAATAATGGAAAATAGAGTCGACTCCGTAGGTTTCGACATCACTGGGATAAATAGTGAGGCTCCGCGCGTCATTTAAATCCAAGTTCGGCACGAAGGGGTGGGGACTACGGATGAATATGCAGCATAGCTCTCAACCAAACACAGTACACGTATGGCTTACTGAATGAACAAATGACAATCTAGATGCCGCTGAAGTCACAGGTCAGGCCCAATCGGAATGAAGGTTGAGAAGGGTTGCAAAAGTATGTCCAATATGGCCGAGATTACGGATGTACGTGTTGTATTTCAGCATAGCTTGGTACATGACTTACTGTACTATCTGGAAAAATAATATGCGTGTAAGACACACCTAGTACCTTTGCTGGCGAGATGCAGTGTTTACAGTGTACTATGTCTGCTGGTATGGGCTAGAGCAATTTTGTTACTTTCATTGATCTGTCTCTGTCTTATCCTTGGCTTTGACAAGATGAAAGTGGCTGAGGTATGAGCGATTCTAGTAATGCCCTTCCTTTTGCAGTCAGTCCCTGCTATGAATGGTGTGAAAATGTTGCTTATAGGGTCGGTTGGTGCATGCATTTCAGTGGGCTGGGCAGACTGAAATGTAATGGCAACTTCTGGCTCAGTGAGGAAAGCAACGGGAAACTACCTCACGCCTCTTCAGTGATACCTAGGCCATCTATGACAGCTGATGGCGGCTCTGTTGAAGATCCAACCAGCCTTCCGGCTGGAGACTAAACATACGTAAAAGACACCCCTAGCATTCTTACGAAGATTATTAGTGCGGTCGCTACAATGTACTGTGACACTCTATATCAGCTGCATAGGCACAGCGAGAAGTGATGACTATACCTCGGATTTGTAGGAGGTAATAGGTTAGAATGCAAAATAATTTGGTTTGTAGGAAGTGTCATGCAACTCGTTGTACCACAATGTAGGAAGAGTAGCATAAATCCAACGAGTTCTACAGGCTGTACCCCTAATATATATGCAAATCTCATAGCATAACCGTTGTACAGTGTAGGGTACAGGCTTAAGTAAGTTTGCATTCTAACCTATCAGTACCTAATAATCCGGACTCTAGCCGATGACTAAGAAAATGACCAAACTGACCCCAGTTCAACGAGAAACAAAATGATCTATAACTAAACTTGAAATTAAACACACAGCAATAAAATATCAGTCAACGTCACAATAGAGAAACCTACAAAAATTCGTTTCACACATAATTAACAGGTAATAAAATATCTAAAAGCAAATAATCAATATATTTCCCGGACAGTCTTTAAATAAATGCGGGGAATTCAGCGGGAGTTTACAGTAAGTGCTACAGTAGCAAGTCGGCTGAAGGGAGGTTGTTTAGAAAATGACAGAGAAAGTACGTGACAAACACGAAAGTGGATAATAAAGTGTCGAAGCTTCCATGTGGGTCACAGAAACCGGTACGGTGAGGCGAGACACACGACCACTGGACTCCTCTGGAAGACGTGGAGAGCTGAAGGAAATGTTGGAGAATACCAGAAAGAGAAAAGGATGATGATGTTTGTTGTTTTCAGGAGCCTAACAGCAAGGTGATCGGATCCTAATCTTACGACGTGCAACTAAATGAAACTCATTAAAAGTAAAAAATGTATCCACTGACAAAAATCTAAGACGAAAGATGACGAAAAAACTGACAACGAATCAAAAACAGTCAGTGGATTCGTTTCGCAATGCCTTATTTTCTGAGACGATGGTTGTCATAAAAAGGGGTCCAAAATCCAGGTCACCGGTCCCTTATAATAGTATTAACCCCTCGTCCTCCTACAGCGGTGGTACTAATCACACGCTACGTATACTCATGGTGTTGCTCAGTAGTGAGAGGCAATGTAGACTCACGGTGTATGACACATTAAGGTACCACAGTATCGGTGTTACTCGCATGGCGGTACTACTCACAGGCAAGGCCCACACCCGTGCTGTCCCTCACGTAATTGTAGTAATCACAAGTAATCTCATGGTTCTAATTGCATCATCCCTTGGTCGCCCCGTTTAGTCGCCTCTTATGACAGAGAGGATGTATTCTTCGTCCTCCACCCAGACGGTATTACAACCGGGGTACCAAGTAACCGCTGCTCAGGACGAAGGACACGAGATTAAGAGGTGACGTGTGGTCAGCATGACGAATCATCTCGGTCGTTATTCTTGGCATTGTAGACCGGGGCCTGTATCTCACCATCAGATAGCTCCCACGTAGGCCGAGTGCAGAGTATCGTACACCAGGCTGGAGCAGAGATCAAAGGAAGCCCGTGTTGAGAGCTCATTGAGAGTTACAATGCACTTCACTTGCTACTAATACGCCTTCCTCTTCCTCTTAAGAGGTTCTCTTCACTGCTGAGCCCTGTCCTCTGTGTGCAAGCCGACCGAGGCGGTAACGAATACCCTACATATAATAACTTTGATTTCTTTGTTTCAACATACGAAGACATTTGCACTATGGCCAGGAAAAAATCTTGGGTACCTATTTGAATGCTGAAGAAGGTACAAACGCTCGCCCCCAAGCCAGCGGAATTGACTAATTAAACCTAAAATCCCCGACCTAGCTAGAAATCGAACGCCGGACCCATCGAACCAAAGGCCATCATGCTACGCATGGAGCCGGTATATAACATGTATACAAGCCCACACACAAGCGCGTTTGTGGGTTCACTATTATTAATAGCGTATGGCTAGAAAATTATGTACATAATATAGGCTACAATATATACACAATAACAAAAACATTGATTCACGTCAGGCATTAGTATTATCTGTTATCATGTCTGACTGTCCAACTTTTGAATCCACTGTAGTGCTTCCGCTGTTCGTGACAGGGAGTCTTCCAATCCACCTGGATAAGCCCGTACTTGACAATCGCTTACAATGTGGGGAATAGTCTGGCGACGGGCTCCACAATCACATTCTGGAGATGGTACGAAGTTCCACTTGTAGAGAGAGTCCCTGCACCTTCCATGACCTATCCTGATTCTGTTCAGTCTGGACCAAGTTGCACGCGACAGTTGGGATCCGGAAGCAATTTCTTCCCCTCTGAAGATGTGCAGGGGAAAGTCAGGAAAGTTATTCCAGCGACCTTTCAACTCCGCCGAAGCGTTAAAGTTGGTGGACATCATCAGGGCAGCATCATAAAGAGATGAATGTCTTTGGAGACTAAGAGCTGGTATGTTGTCTAGAAGATGTACCAGAGGATTCCTTCAGATCTTGTTGAACTCTCGAAGAAGAGCACTGGATCTTCGTAAGTCAGGTGGCATTATTCCAGACAGCAGTGGGAGCCAGTGGACCGGAGTTGATCTGATGGTGCCAGATGTATGGGATTCACGGAAATCTTCATACATGGAGCCGGCGAAGTTTGGCGTATTCTTCCATTAGTCAACGTTTACTGAAGGACCAGTTTTATTATATGCAGAATACCTTCTAGAGTTGTATTAATATGTGAAAATGCCGGGCATCCACAGTTAAACTGATGGTGTTCACCGCAGCACGTGAACGTAGGAGTCTGATACGCTATCTAAACAATGAGCTCACGAATTATGCCACGAAAATGATTAGTTCCAAGTCCTGCCACCAGGTGGAATTATGGCGCTGTAAGTAACGGCAGGGTCGCAGAAGAAGGCAGAAAAGACCAAACGTTATAATGGCGGTGCTTTATTAGGATTTATAGTTATAAATACTCTTCGATACGGTCTCCCAACTCAGCAACACAGCGTGGTCGACTGTTGCCCGCAGCGTATCAGAGCGACATGTCGTTGTATGCTAGAGACCGGACCTGTCCCTGATATCCCCACACCCAGAAGTCACATGGATTAAGGTCGGGGAAACTTGAAGGCCACGCAACTGTAAAATGCCTAGAGATAATCCGGTCGTCACTGTCGACCGACAAGTGGTGTTTCTCTATCTTGGATGAAAATAACGATGTAGCCACAGTTGTATTCTTGCAAAGCTGGAATCACATGTTGCAGATGTCGCTATAGACGTAAGAAGCCCACGAGGGCTCATCTCCTCAAAGAGAAAGAAGAAGCTTGTGAAATCACACCAAAGAGTAACGTAAGCTGAACGCATTGATTGTTCCTGCAACAATCAAGGAAATGACACAATGCGATTTCACCGGAACAACATTCTGACGTCATAGACGGAGAATTTCATGCCCTGATTGCTTGCAGCGCCATATGTTCGCCTGGTGGCAATCTTTGGTATAATTTGTGAGCGCATATCTACGAAATTTGAGACTCCTACGATCATTACATCCCATGCTCTGCCGCGCTTAACACCGTTGGTTTAATTGTGGACATCCGGACAAATACTTCACAAACCTGATCTCCAGATTGCTCTCACTTTACTCTGCCATACTGGACAGAGGGGGTCGCTCTAAGGATTCTGCATTCATAAATTTTAGTCATATTAGCATGCGCACTCTAGGAAATCTAAAAATAAAATGAGAAGTACTGCGTGACACTATCTATCGTCAAACCTGTTTGTTCCATACACATCAACAGTCTCGTCGCTATTTGCATGTTTTCTGTCGCTGCTACAGAACAGTTAAACATTGCCAACTGAAATGATGGTGTATGCTTGGATCAAGAGATCGGGTATCAGTAGACTTAGGACCCTGCACCTATCGCATATTGAGCAGCAAGCCAGAGGAGAGGGACGCAGTGGTAGTCTGTCTCTGCTGCCTTGCACTCAAAATGCAAGGGACTGTAAATGGAACAGTGTGTCAGATGCTTACATTATATTGTGCTTTAGATTTCCATCGTTCTCGTTTGAGGGTTGGGCTTCACGGATAGCCTTGGTACTCTCAGCACACGTCACTCACTGGTGGAGTGACAGAAGCCTGCACGTACCGCTAACACCTGCCTCTCGACAGCACACAAGTGCATCCAGTGAACCAGGGGAGGAGAATACAGCCACTCAAGTAGAAAGAGCACAGAGTTCTGACAGGAGCACGTCCAGTGATATACAAATACGTTCACAGCATGGGCCTGGAAAGGGTAGAAAGTCCATTTCAACTTGTAACTGACAGAATTACGTAGTTGGACGGTGCACGTACAGTGCGTCTATCTAAGCGTTGTCAGTTCTTTTTAAACATGGATGATGTGTCTTTTTAGGGGTGAGGGGTCTATCGTGAATTAGTATCATCAATTCCGCGAAATTATTGTAACCATGACAACCAGTACACGAGGTCATAGCTCTACGCTACAGGTCTGTGTAATAATAATGTATTTACGAGGTCCATACTGTATTTCATTTTCTCGCAGTTCATAAGCTCCACTATTCATTTGTGGATATATTAATTTTTCTTTCGAGTGGAAGGATACATTACCTGTATCCCTTGCACGTCTTAAGAGGCTAGTAAGAGGGAAACAAGCAGAGCATTTGTACGAACTCTTTCTCCATCTAAGCCTCAAGGGCCATTGGCTGAGTCCTCGCATTCCTTGCACTTGCTTGTGCCAGGCTCCTCACTTTCATCTGTCCTATCCGACCTCCCTCGGTCAACTCTTGTTCATTTCCGACCTCCATGGTATTAGAATGTTCGAAGTCCAGGGAGTCTTTCATTTTCACGCTCTTAGTAGGCCTTATCTTTCTTCGGCCGATACCTTCGTTTTTCGAATTGTGTGCTCCCTTCCATTTTTCCCCTGTCATGAGTGTTAAAAGAGGACGCTTACCTCGTGCCTCGCTGTACTTCCTCTTAAAATAGTAATCACCACCATTTTCTATTTCTAACCCTAAAAAACAACCCATGTTTCTATTGCTTTTATGTGTTGCAGAAAAAATATACTCATTATTATTATTATTATTATTATTATTATTATTATTATTATTATTATTATCATCGTTTTTCCAACATTTAGGGAAGCAGACACCTCATCCGGGATGCACTTCAAGTAAAGCGTAGTCGATTGTTTTATGAATGGTTATAATTTTTCTCTTCGCTGGAGGATTTTTACTGTCACGTTCAGAATTTGGCTGTAGCAAGTCACTCGCGACGCGGTGGGACGTCGCGGAGACGTGAGCTTCCTTTTTCACACTAGGGAAATGCTGCCAGGGGCTGCACCTTAATTAAGGCCACAGCCGCTTCCTTCCCACTCCTAGGCCTTTCCTATCCCATCGTCGCCATAAGACCTATCTGTGTCGGTGCGACGTGAAGAAAATAATTATTAAAAAAAAAGAAAAACTCAGAGTGGCAGCTTTCACTGTGGATCGCGAGTTCAAAGCCGACAAAGGGCCGCACGTGTTCCAGTTTACTCTGCCATCAGGGAGGCAGCCTAAATGCATCACATTAAGATGTCTGCAGTTCATCGAAGAGTTCGTCGTTGAATTTTCCCCATATGGACCATGCCCACAGCCCGCATTTATGGGTCAGCGTGCAAAGTTACTGAAGTGAATAGCAAGTATAGCCTAGCCCGGCCAAGTTTTGCGATTAGATTTGCATAAACATTAGAACCCCTGGAAGTTATGTTACACTTCCTACTTGCGAAATTATTGTGCATTATAACCTATTAGTAGCCTCCGTGGCTCAGGCGGCAGAGCGCCGACCTCTCACTGCTGGATAGCGTCACTCCATGTGAGATTTGTGCTGGAAAGGCGGAGGCGGGGCAAGTTTCTGTCCTGGTACTCCGGTTTTCCCTGTTATGTTTCAGTTTAGCAACACTCTCCGTTAAGATTTCATCTGTTAGGAGTGTGACAGGCTACGGCACATATTTCCTATCCTCGTCACTAGATGGGGGCTTCATTCATTCCATTCCTGACCCGATTGAATGACTGGAAACAGGCTGTGGATTTTCATATAACCTATTATTGCCTAAGCATCCTGGCTCTAATTCTTATTCTTCTGCTTATTGTCCCGTTATAAGAGCCAACAATACGACCGCCAGGGCTCTGCGTGGGAATAGCCGTTCTTTTTTTAAAGAATGCACTGAATGAATCCTCTGGATGGTGATTCATCGTAAGATATAGCGCAAGGTGGCATTTCATTCCGGAAGTTGTCCGGTGAATGTCGATCGGACAAGTCTATTCCGAGATGGAACAAGCAGTGCCTACTCCAACACACCTGTCGACATAACGGCTGAATAATTCATAAAGACAGGTGGTGGGGAGTGGCTCTGTATCAGTCTCAAGGATCACTCCTACATACGCATAGGGAGGAACTAATCAAACATTTCTGCTCCGTGGTATATTATTATTGCAATCGTAGTTCCAGACATACGAAGCAAACAAATGACAGCCCCAGTGTATGGGACCGACACGTGGATACGAGAACATTGTAAAGCAGCACATTGTTATCTGTGTGATTTCTGACAAAGGAGTACTCTTACTAAAATGTTGCAAAGTTTCGACTGAAAAGATTTCTGAGAAATGATACGAGATGTTCCGAGCTGCCAGATGAGAGATTAGCAGGCGAATAATAAGTATGAATAGAGCTTTTAAAAGTTCATAACATGAAGGTACATTCCAATTCGAGAGGAACATTGGGGCAGTATATGGCGAGGAGTGTGGGATTGTTCCATACATTTTCCAAGTTCTTTAACAAAAGGTTAGGTAAAGAATTAACAGGCGCAGGTCTTCACTGTCAACATTTTCTACTGAACGTATTGTATAGTTTGTGATCACTTTGTTTAGTTGAACTCTGGAGGAATTAATGTGAGGGGTGGAATTCCACTGTGCATTTACAGTACCACAGCTCAATTTGTGATTGACAAGTTAATAAACTATGGGAGGAATGTATTGTGTTTGTGTTCCATAATTCAGCAATGTACTGTATCAGAACAACGAGGCACGCTGTTCCTGTTAAGTTCAGAATGATGGTGCAATCGGATTCGACAAAATGAGGTTACTCCTTTTACTTCCGGGCGCAGGATTTAAGTTGACGGACTCGATGTGTTTGCTGTGCCAGCCGTTGCCAAAGGAGTGAAGGGGAAGTGGGAAGTAGTTTACAGTTTCTACAAGATAATGTGGGAATGCCCCGGTAAGCAGAACACAGTCTGTTCTGCACAAATTGACTACTATGCGAACCCCGTTCAAAGACAAGATAAACACAGGCAGCTTTCCAGGTCGTTCGCGACGCACACACATCGTGAATAGAGTCCACAGGTCACTACGCTGAGAACTCTCCATCACACCACTGAGCTCAGTTCAGTATTTCAGTCAATCTACAATGTTGTGAGTGAAGCTACACAATCGTGGTGCGGCAGTGTTACATCTTCCAGCATGACCAACAGATGAGAGGAGAAACGATCTGATTGACAAGTGACATAGCGCCAGGTAATATTTCTTGTTAGATTCTGTATTCTTATACTGACACAAGTTTACAATAACAGGGAAATTTTCACTGACATCTGAGTCCAATTTGTTCTTGTGAAAATACGGAACCAGCAGAATGGAGATATACTAGCACCAAGATGGCCGAGATTGGAATCCCTCTGGATTATGAGATGCAATTTTCCTCTGAAAAACCACGTGATTTAAGAAAATGCAGCTTCAAGCCCGCGCTAAAACGGCTCCATTCACTGGATGTACCTCGGATGACAGCATGGGTGTTAAAGTTGGGGTGATGGTCCAGGCGCTGTGGATGCTACGACGGGCGTTACTCATGTGGTTATTTGCCCCTTCAATGAGAAAATAATGTTATACTATTACATTAGACTGCATATTAGTTACGGAGGAAGTGGTTTACACCCCAACAACTGGAGAAGCCATTAGAAGAAGGATTCACATATTTAGAAAGCGGCTCATAATATTATAGTTAACAGTTTCTACAAGAACCATACCGTCTCATATATGTGAACTATTAACCATCTTTCTTCTCTGTTGGTAATTCTTTTTTTTGCTAGTTGTTTTACGTCGCACCGACACAGATAGGTCTTACGGCGACGATGGGACAGAAAAGGGCTAGGAGTGGGAAGGAAGCGGCCGTGGCCTTAATTAAGGTACAGCCCCAGCATTTGCCTGGTGTGAAAATGGGAAACCACGGAAAACCATTTTCAGGTCTGCCGACAGTGGGGTTCGAACCTACTGTCTCCCGAATACTGGATACTGGCCGCACTTAAGCGACTGCAGCTATCGAGCTCGGTTGTTGGTAATTCCACTGCTTTGTTTTACTCATGGAAACTATAGGACTTCTCATATAAACCCAGACACAGCGTTTGTACACTGCGCTACGGCAGCTGCAGTTTGGGAGGCGTGAACGACCTGGCAAGCATGAGTCGCCAGTCTCAATCTTAGCTGTTATCATTGCAACACCGTATGTATGTAAAGGTTCTGGTTTCAGCTTAATGGTCGTGTGAACAGCCATAACAGTCATAATGGTGTTTATGATGTCCCTCATTATGATAGGAAGATTGGTGTTTGGTGTGCTGTTAGTACAGAACGAATAATTGGGCCCAATTTTTCAAGACAACAGTAAGTGCAGAGAGGTACCGAGATGAACTTTTGACGCCGTTCATCCGTCAATTAATGGGTGGCTTCAACAAGATTCAGCACCTGCTCATACAGAAGAAGATCCCCTCCTTGCAATCTCGGAAGTGTGATCAGTACTGGTCTACTTCCCCCTCGCTTTCCAGATCTAACAGTGTGTCATTTTTACCTGTGGGATAAACTGAAAGAAAAAGTGTATCGAAAAAAATCTCATACACATGGAAGAACTGAAGGAAAATATTACAAATAAAATTAGAAACATTAGTCACAGAATGTGATTACCAGATACAATGCATGTAAAGCCCAAGAAGAAGGACACTTTCAGTATTTTTTATAAGGTAAAATTTCTTATACTATTGTATATACGCTTAAAGCAGGGCGGCCGCGCGCGACTTGAGTTCGGCTGAGGCAGCTGCCATAGCGCAGAGTGCGTTCGGTCTTAGTTTGTATAACAGACCCGTACAGCGTGTTTACTCTGTCTATAATCACTGCACGAAGGAACCAATCACCAGTACCTGCCTTATTCAGCCAAATATCTGGACCCGAGAGCTCATCTATTGCAATGTTAGCATCAATCCGGTCTCATGGGAAAATATTGAAGACCCTTGGCATATGGCGTTTAGGGTGACCAACTTGAACGATGTAAAGATAAGGGACGAAAATGTGGGACATTTGAAGTGTGCTGAAATATTTTACATAGGTTTTAAAACACTCCTCTCCCCACAAATATTTAGAAGAATAAGGCATTTTATGTGTTACTTTTCAAGATAACTTCCAACTGACGTACGCAGTACTTGTTGGGATATTTACGCCGCGTTAGTGACGCGACGCGTTTAACGATGTTGCCAACACTGGTTCATTAGTCTACAAACAGTATTTTTGCAGCAGCCTACGAGCCATATCACGAACGAAAACAAGAGGGATTTTTACAACTAGACATAATCACACCGATATCTGAAACGAATATCCAGGAAATGCTCTCGTAAATGGCGGAAGATGGCGCATTAAGACGATGAGGACAGAAGCTGTCGTGAGCGGAAAGATTTAAAATATCTAATTGCAGGTCTGTCTGACAGAGGAGGCAAAATAATAATAATAATAATAATAATAATAATAATAATAATAATAATAATAATAATAATAATAATAATAATAATAATAACTCAGAATGGATTAGTTGGAATGCTGTGGAATGCAAATAAATGGAATCCAGGAAAAATTAACTTGAACTGGCCTTTCAACTGACAAAATATACATACGACAAGAATCCCTTTCATGGGGGATCCAAAATTAATCATTAAAAACAGTGATTAAACCAAAAGCACTGCATGCAGCAGACACGAATTTCGAAGGTCAGATGGAGAAAGTCGAGCTAAAGAGAGTACAGTTTTAAGGAAGATCATAGAAAAAATTTCAGAATAATAAGATAATATACATCAAGAATGAAACACTTTACAAAAAAAATGTAAAACACCGAGATACTATACGAAAGAGAAGGATACCTCATCTTCTCAGAATGAACTTCAATAGATTAACCGCACTAATCTTAGACTTTTTCCGTAACCGCGAAACAAAACCCAACTGGTTTAAAGAAACTGAAAAAGACCCAGTAGAATTAAAAATGACAGAAAATTCACTATTCGCTCGAAGAGCTAAATCTACAATAAAAGCCAAACGTATTATCTCGGAATGTGAGAGGAAACGAAGATCAGAAGGAATGAAGAAATAACAATGTCTGTCGTGGCGGGTTTGAGGACTGACGTCAACAGCAGTTAATGAGATGAAATGAACGACGGGACATATGATACTAGGAAGGGAGAGGGTGAAAAGCGTTTTGGCAAGAAGCCTACTCCTGTCGTATAACACCAAGGGGTCTGCTCAAGGCTTAACGTCTCCATCGGACGGACGAATCACCATGAACAGTGTCATATGCCTTTACTCCATATGAGCACTGTGGAGAGATTTGGAATTTAATCCCAGCTTTTGACACGCAATCTAGTGATTAGAAATTGTATACCACCAGCTCCCCTACCCTCCGGCCAACATTCTGATGGTGAAGTTTCTTAGACGAACGGGACTCGAACCGGCTAACCTCGGTGTCCGACCGTTTATACTTCAAAGTATTAACGATCATGGCCACCAGGCTAATAATAATAATAATAATAATAATAATAATAATAATAATAATAATAATAATAATAATAATAATAATAATAATAAATGAGTTGGCCGTGCGGTTAGGGACGCGCTGCTGTGAATTTCCATTTGGGAGACAGTGGGTTCGAGCCGCACTGTCAGCAACCCTGGAGAGTGTTTTCCGTAGTTTCCCATTTTCACACCAGGCAAATCCTGGGGCTGTACCTCAATTAAGGCCACGGCCGGTTCCTTCCCACTCAGCCCTTTGCTATCCCACCGTCGCCATAAGACCTACCTGTGTCGGTGCGACGTTCAGCCAAATGTAAAAGAAGCAAATAAGATATAATCATATTTGTTTTACGTCGCGCTAACTCATTTTTTGCCGTTTTCGAAGACGCCGATGTACCGTAATTTAGTCCCGCAGGAGTTCTTCTACGTGCCAGTAAAATCTACCAACATGAGGGTCATGTATATCAGCACCTTCAAATACCATCAAACTGAGCCAGCATGGAATCTGACAAGTTGGAGTCAAAAGGCCAGCTCGTCAAGCGTCTGAGACACTCAGCCCGACTAAAGTGAATCATTTCGGAACAAGGAATCATATCAAAGGAAAAAAGCAAGCATACATGAACACCAAATAAATAATCATTGCGGCGGTCAGCTTTAAGAAAATGGCGCACCGTTACGTACGTGCAGATCACGTGACGTCTTGATACACGAAGTCTACGACCTCAGTCACTCTACCCTGACATGGATACGCATCCAGCTCCCACAACGCTTTCACTTTCAGGAGAGAGCACGTGTGAAGATAATAACACACGTATTACATCACGTTTAGTTCACTCCTAGCTACACTGTAGCTCACTAGTTCACAAGCTTAGACTTCCTCAGTCCAGCCTTTGTTCCTGCAAATACTTCCTGCAAAACACAGACATTGGTACGAGTGGTAAAAGTTGTACTATTCACTGGGTGAATTTCGCTGTCTTTTTAATCAGTTAGGCAGCGATCCACAGAAAATTGATGCATATTTCCGAATGACTACGTGAACGTTGGCTGCATATTGAATAGCATACAGCAAAGTCTACTCAGGAAGTAGAAAAACTTTAATCTCCAACCAATTCAATGTTACAGAACTAGAACACGCTCTATGCTCGGTTCTTTGTCCAGTATGGTCACGATCGAAGTTTGCGCCTCAGCAGCGTGGCGGAGTGCATGTGGGCCGGGACCCACTCTGTATCCACCGACTCATAACTCAACGGGTCATCCTCCCTGTCGAACGAACTGCAGCCTTTAGCTTACACGCTCCACTCGTGCGGGGTAGTGGTTGCATACGCAGCAAGGCACACGTTGCTCCGTCACGCCACTACACAAAACATCTCGTGGAAGTGAAATACAATACATTCCTCTGGTCCTACAGAGGATTACAAATGAAGAAAGCATTAATTAACTGGCTGACATCCATCTTTTACTTTCTTCTCCTTCTCAGTTCTTGGCTGCACCGTGCAAGTTGCAGTCTGCAGACACGAGTTCTTTCTAGAGCCATTAGGCATTTACAGGTCACAAGAGTTCTACTACGTGCGCGTAGAGGCGCGCGGCTGTGAGCTTGCATCCGGGAGATAGTAGGTTCGAATCCCACTATCGGCAGCCCTGAAGATGGTTTTCCTTGGTTTCCCATTTTCACACCAGGCAAATGCTGGGGCTGTACCTTAATTAAGGCCACGGCCGCTTCCTTCCTACTCCTAGGCCTTTCCTATCCCATCGTCGCCATAAGACCTATCTGTGTCGGTGCGACGTAAAGCCCCTAGCAAAAAAAGAGTTCTACTATGAAGTTTGCCGGGCCTGTTACAAGTTACATTACTGAAGAGCGGACTGGATGGCACTGTTATCCGCGCTAAAGTTATTTGTCTCATGTTTTTAGGCTGCGTATTTTAAGGACTCCTGCAATGATGCGCCTGGTCTAGTTGAGATGATCAAGGGAAGAGACAATGCAAGTTAGCTACATGGTACGCGTCGCATAGTAGTGCGTGCCCAATGTTGGCAGCCCTGAAAATAATGTCTACGGTTTCCCGAAGTTCACGCTGAGACAACTCGAATAACAGTCTCGTACACCTTTCTCTTTGTTCTTGTGCCTCACACGACTCCACTAAGACTACGCCATTCTGTGTGTTACATCTGCACCATCCACTCACAGAAGACTGCTAGCTGGCAGTAAGGTAACACTAGATGCATGGTATACTGTCTTCGGTCGGTTTATGTGCAGGTTCTTTTGTTTCCATCCATAACTAACGCTGGTAATTTCATAAACACATAATATTATGCTTAGCTTGTAGCAGTTTTCTCTGTCCGTGGCCTTAAGTGTTGGAAGTTGCCGCTCTGTGACTTGGTGCGAGGCCAGCACATTCTCTGGCACTTCGTTGACGTTAAAATAGAACATGTAGATCCTTACTAGCGCCCTGATTCTGCCACTTGTACCCTCGGGTGATTCTCTTCGTCAAGGTCCTGTCTCCTACCGCCAGTCTCAAGAGTTCGAACAGAACAATGGAAAACTAAACACTGCATAACTGTCTTTTATTAGCTGATTTTGCACTTCGTAAATTGGGAACTATTTCAACTCCGAGGTAAGATTGATGATAATGATACTTGTTTAAAGGGGCCTAATATCTAGGTCATCGGCCCAAAGGTAAGATTTTAAGTGTGTCCGTTGAATGAACCTATTGATATAAATATCGGTACTCTGTATGTGACTGTTGATCAGAACACAACATAATCTGAAAGCCAAAATGCCACTGAATATTTGAACAGAAAGAACAAACATAATACACAGTTGGTGATAAAATTTGCAATTTGTGCGGTCTTGAGCTCCAATGAGACGAGAAAATTCGTCTGTTTTATAAAGATGTTCCCTCGCGTTAACCGCGGAGAACTTATTACACTTATTGTTCAACAGAACAATGTCGTGTGAAACAATTTTTGAAGCTGTGAATCTTGTGGATTTTGACATGCCAGATAAATCTGAACCGGTATTAATTTCTTAATATTAATTTATATTTACAAGTCTCTTTTATGTTGAATTCCATCACCGATAATTTCTAGTACAAGCCTCCCTCGTCGGCGATAGCTGTAGGCCTATACCAGGGGAATTTTCAGAATTTAGAGTACATAAGGTCATTTTATCCTAAGATAAATAGTGAGAAATTTGAATGGCATTAAGCATATTTCTATCACTTTGATGCCGTTACCGTGGGTTACCATCTATCCCTTTCCAATCCGATGACAAGGGTTCATTTCTCCAATCAAAATATCTCACATAATTCTCTATCATTCGATACATGAAAATGATTTCGACGCATTCTAAACATTCTTGGTCGTCTTCTATTCTGGATGTGATCTTGTCAGTAGCATAGTCTCCTTCCGAAAACAAGGTCTTTTCTTAAGTTAAACTACAGTCTAGTAGTGCTTGATCCAAGTGATGACTTACATAGCCCGTTATAAAACCCATCTGTTAAGCTCGATTCAACCGTGTGAGGCTCCCAGTCTTTACCGAGAAGCTTTAGGGGCTCCTACCCCCGCATTATACTCGTGTTAACATGGATGCACATAATGCAGGAGCACAGCCTTTCAGAACATCTGCAGATAAGTCTAAGGAGCCATACGATATAGCAATCTAACCTGTTACCCAACACTAAACAGTTTCCTTATTCGAAACAGTTCATTAATCTTAATCTTAAATTAATCTTAAAAGGTTGATTCCCTGGCTCCGCGATGGGTGTTTACGCTGTCTCCAACATTCCTGCCACTCAGACACCACACACACTAACATGCTGTTTCTCCTTACAATACATACGCTGCCCACTCTTGTAGGATGACCTGTCGTTCAAGGGCTGCACTACACTGCCAACAGCCACACCAAATAATAATAATAATAATAATAATAATAATAATAATAATAATAATAATAATAATAATAATAATAATAATAATAATAATAATAATAATATAATACATCCTACTTCTTAATTATTGTTATTGCTAATCTAACTGTTAGGGACGGTAAAGACGGGCTCGGTTCATTCGGAAGGACGTGGGTTCGAATCACCGTCAGGAAGACGAAAAATTTAAGAAAGGAGATTTCCACTTCTGGAAGTGCATATGGCCCTGAGGTTCACTCAGCCTACACAAAAAATGAGTACCAGGTTAATTCCTTGGGCGAAAGGCGACCGGGCGTAGAGCTGACCACGATGTGCCGAGGTTGCCTTTACCATCCACCCCTCCACGAACCTTCACAGAGACGGTTCTCTTATTGCTCTAGCTGCGCCAAGGTCTATGTCGTCATGTGTGGCGGCCAATCGTGTGGAACTGACTCGCTCCTCGTCCACTTGAGCAATATTGATGAAATGGATACCTTCAGAGTTAATTGATCCTACTCTCTCTTAATTGGTGCGCAGACGTCGAGTCGCGCTCTCGTGTGTGCCGAGGGTAGAGAACAGTGCGAGGCTTTCCAATGCGATGACAAGGGTTCATTTCCCGGCGATAGTGGTTTAGACATTTCACCAGGGAAAAGACACAGGATGTTAAAATGAGCACCTAGTCTTACATAATCGTACCTGCATTTTACGCCAGAGTACCACCGAACACTAACCGACGGTTACAGGGAAGAAGCCCGTTGTATTTTATTATACATTTGATATCGCCATTAAAGCCACACGATCTCCACTTTCATGTTGTCAGAATTCTAAAACAGACGTAATTATTTGACTATAGTTACAACATATAATTGAACTTTTCCTGTTAAAGCTGGTATATAACTTGTCAAGACAGTTCGTATACATTAGAAACCAGGATGTGGAGCACGATAAGTTAAAAGAAATCAATTTTCACGTTGTTCTATTGACGTTTCTGAATTTCCTAAATCAACTAATGATAAGGCTTAAATTGAGAGATGTTCAGTGAACTAGTGCTATACGAAATGAGGACCCTCTGCTACAACCCTTACATGCTCTGCTCGAAGCTTCGTTTTCTCAATAGGTGTCAACGGTCCATATGTACGTGAAGCTGATACTCAGCTGAACAACTGAATGTGACTGATATCTGCGATCCGCATACTGGCTAGCTGTCCTCCAACAAGCTTTACTTCGGAAATACAGGAAGGCAAGCAACAACTCTGCCCTCATATGCACAGTGACATTTCTGATTGTACGGATATCAGATGACGACAGCCCAACGATTACAAAGAGAAAATTTCTACATTACACCACGGTAGGAAGAACAGTAGAAAATCGATAATGACGTTTGTTGTTTAAAGGGGCCTAACATCCAAGGTCATCGGTCCCAAGTAGAAAATCAAGACAACCTCTGGCCTCTGACTTGGTGTTTTGGATTTTCCAGAAGAAACTGTTCATTCTTGAGGTATTTCGTACCCTTAGCAGATCTGGATTTGTAAACATTCAGGAATATTATGGACAAGGCTAGATATTGGTATATACTCCATATTACTGAATACATTCTCCACTTACGGGTAAGTTACAATGAAACTGTCAATATTTGACATAAACACTACAAAAACTGAACTACAAAAAACGTGTTCGTAATTTCGTCCCCCACTAAATTTATGAAAAGTACAATTAATTTTAATATGTTTTCCTTTCTAATCTTACCAAACACTTTCCCGATAATGAATTACTTCAAGGCCATTTACGAAAAAATGTTTTCTTGGTATTCTTTTTAACATAGTCTTTCAACGTTGGTATTGGGATGTTAAACTCTTTACTTGCAGGTTTTTAACCGATTACCTTGTCCCTCATTGCCTTACTAGCCTTTTTACAGCCTCCTTATCCCACTGATTGCGTTTTCCCATCCGGAAATAATAACAAACATAAATAACAAATTCCAATTTGGAATGGTGACAGTATACCAGAAAATTGGCAGAAAGCAATAGTTATCCCTCTAGATAAAAATGGTGACATAAGAATCTGTGAAAATTACACAGGAATTAGCATTGTTAACTCAGGTTTTTATGCAGATATCATTAAAGATAAGTTGCAACAACATTATGAAGATAAATTGGGGAATGAACAACAAGGTTTTCGTAAATGGCACTCATGCACTGATGCATATTTCACTCTGAAGATTTTAATAGGAAAATGCATATAATTCAATTTGAAAACACACACATTGCATTTGTGGACTTTAAAAAGGCTTTTGATCAAGTAAACAGGAACAAATTGCTCGAAATTCTAAAACAAGACAATGTCTGTCAACAATTATTAAGAATATCCACAACATCTACAAATCCAATCTCATTTCTGTAAAACTGAACAAAAACTAGACCGAGTGTAAATCAATAAATGGTGGTGTAAGACAAGGCTGCGGACTCTAACTTTTACTTTTTATGATATATATGAATGCAATAATGGGAACTTGGAAACAAGGACGCCATGGATCAATATCAATAAATAGACGCCTCGAACACCTAGACGCCATATTATATGCTGCTGATGTTGTAAAAACCACTGGGATAATAAACAACATCATGAAACCACCACTTGTACAGAAACATACGACGGAGGATGACCTACAAAAAATCAGTTTTCAATCTAAGAAATGTTTCCTCGGTTTTTAATATGATTATTTCAACAGAAAAGACAAAAATAATGGCCTTCAAGGGAAGAGAACCGATTCTTAGTAAAATATGTTTAGATAATACAACATTGGAAAGAATAAACGTGTTCAATTATCTCGGGTACAACTTATCATACCAAACAGATTTAGATTTACCAGCAAAACTTAATAAATTCACAAAAACTACTTGGATAATAAACAGCATCATGAGACCATCACTTGTTCAGGAACATACTCTATGGGGCCTTTATAATACCCTCGCTAAACCAACGCGTTAAGATCTCAAGACTTACAGCACGAGAAATGCGTCATACAGCAGGGTATTCCAAATGGGACCATGAAAGGAATGAACTGAAAGTACAACCAATAACTGACTACATCTACAGTCATCAGGAAATCTGGAAACGTCATATACAAAGGATGGAACCTGGTAGATTGCCAAACGAAATTCTACGATACCAATCCAGAGGAAAAAAGATCTGTAGAACGTCCGATGAAGAGTTGGAGTGAAAATGCAAGACCGTAACGGGACACATGGCCCAATACTTGGTAGGAAAATTATGAAGATAACAAATAAAGTGAAGGGGGACGAAATTACGAGCATTCCCTGATTTGATTATAATGGGTGCTATAGTAACACAGGCCAACCACCTCACTGCAGCGATTTCAGCGCCCGACTGAACTACACATATCAGTGCTCACTCTAGGTATAACAGGCTGCACTAACTCAGCTCAGTATGCAAAACTGAATTCTCCTTGTTTACGGAAATTAAACTAAAGCAGCTCTCACAAGATAACGCGATGAGGCGACGCGTGTGCGCGCGGCTAAACATTAGGCACCATTCGTGCAAACTGGAAATCCTCAGGGGGAGGAAATTAGGTGCGGAGTGGAATTTGGCCCCCTGCCAAGCTACCATCTACAAGTAGCCTGCATCGTGGTCAAGACGATTAAGGCGTCAAGTCTACACCGAGTTTTTAAAAAAATGCTATTTTTTCGGGCCGTCGACCCATGTGGATCTTTTGCCCCAGCTGGCACCATATGGTATGAACCTGCGTGTAAGTGTAATGACGGTAGTGAGGAATGTTGTCTGTGAGGAAAGGAAGATTAAGGACGTCACAAACAACCACTCCCCAGGCGAGGGATGCTAATCATTACAATTAAAATCCCTCGCCCGGCCGAGAATCGAACTCGGGGACGCCGGGTGACTGGCGGACACGTTGCCCCCTACACCGCGGTCAGCTAGTTCGAGTCCATTTGGTCACCATTAGGATGTTAGCCGGCAGATACGAGCCAAAAGAGTATATGACACTGTTGATGGTCATGATGATATTAGTTGTTTAAAGGCGCCTAACAGCTGGGTCATCCGCCTATAACGATGCGAGGTGCAACGAAATGAAAATTAAAACTTCGAAATGCATCAACTGACTAGAATCGAAAACAACTAAGCACAGGCAACGAAGACCCGTTCTGAGCACAATGGAACCGACCGTTCCAGCGCAGCGTACGGCACCTTTAGCCCCCCACCCAGCCTTGAACAGACTCCTTGGTTTTATTCGACAGATGTAAATTATGTGCCGGCACTGGGTTCTCCCTTTCCCTTCCTAGTAGGTCTAGCATATCCCATCATTCATTTCGTCTCATTTCCTTTGATGATGATGTTGACGTCCGAAAGGGCATTCGGTCGTAAAAAAACTCCCTACGAAGATCCCTCTCACGACATACACGACCCCGCAGAGAAACGGACACACAAGAGTGTCTCGGCAGACCATCATACAGGCGGTCATCGATCCTATCGTGAAGTCACTGAAGACTTCCTGAAGGTCACAGTGTCTGGTCCACGTTGTGAAATTCACTCGCTCTCCTTCTAATTTTAAACTTAGACGTGTTATTTCCACAGAAATTCCTGAGCTAAAAAGGGAAGGAAGTTTACGATGACTTTAATAGTTTCCTGTTTAGGCTCGCCGTGACAAGAATAGCTCCAAGTCTGAGAAAGGAATGTTGTGCTGTTCCCGCTCCTACGATGACGCAACAAAGTCCCCGCCTCGCCTACCAAATGGAAGAGGTACTCTCTCCACTGGTTCTTCAATCCTTATACCAGTTGTTCCAGTGCCATTTATGACGTGATGATGTGCTGTTGTTCTGTCTCACGAAACAAAACTGAATTCTCCTCCGTCTGACACGAATCTTCGTCGTGGCTCGAAGGAAGCGGACGCTTCACCACGTGCTGAAATTCTGGCGAGAAACTATGACATTATGTGTAGATTGCACGATCCCAATTGATGAGACAATTGTCAGCAGGCAGTTGACTGGTCACGTGTGAACACCTCGGTCCAGTTTTCTTCTAGCCCCACCACCCGGAGCTCAGTATTGTCGGGACAGCTGGCGCCGTGTGAACGTATATTTATTTGGTTCATAATGTTGATGCTTGTTCTTTAAAGGGGCCTAACATCTAGGTCATCGGCCCGTAATAGTACGAAATGAGACAAGGTGCAATGACAATTTAAAAGTCTGAAATGCATCCACTGACCGGAAGTCAAAACGTGATGATGAAGAATGTATGGAAAAATATGAATTTAAAATAATCAGCGGATGCAACTCACCATTACTGCAAGTTAAAAATATTTCCAAAATCAATCCACTAAATAGAATTTTTGAAAACAACGATGAACAAGGATTATGATTGAAACAATCAGTGAATCCCGTCGGCAGTACCCCAGCTTCCAAGAAAATAGTATTACTGACCAAGGGACTTTTCCCAAAGTACAATCCTGAATCGATGATGCTTGCTGTCTAAAGCGGTCCAAATACCAGGTCAACGGTCCCCCACGATGGTACTTACCGCTAGTAAAGTAGAACCATGGTATTTCTAATGTAGCGGTACTGATCAAAAGTAGCGTAGACTCACGGTGTTCCACATATAGTGCTACTAATCACAGGCAACGCAGACCCGGCTGCGTGGTCTTGATAATTTAAATACATTATTTTTATGCTGTTCGCGTAACTATGGTTCCAAAGTAGGATGACGAGCGTAAAACTCGTAGAGCTGTATCAATATGAGTGAGACTTGTTCATTAGATTATTGTAGATATCTGCTCCCTCAATAATCGCTCCATCCCCCCAGCATTGAAATGTTACGTTAATGTCGCTTCATTGCAAAGGAGCAACTCTTTGCTGTGATTGTGGAGCCCACGCAACAGCGCGTGCTGCACAGAGCGAAAAGCGTCCTCTCAGTATTATTACGGCCGCCCCCGGGACCTGCTAAGTGTTCCGCCCGCGTGGGAAGACGTTAACTCACTAATGTTTGTACTTACTCGTTTGATTACGTCCAACCCACACGAGCAGCAACATTATTCTGCCCCTTTACATAGAGCCTGTCCTTCATGACAATAATAATAATAATAATAATAATAATAATAATAATAATAATAATAATAATAATAATAATAGAAAAAGAAATATTTCGGCTGAATGATCGTCTTGTTATTAATTTTATTTCACAATATGACGTAATCGCCTTCTTCCCGTACTCATTGAGTTCGGAAAATGACACTTTATCGTAGTGTAATTCGTTTCCACACCGTTTTATTGGAAATCGTCCGCTTCAAAGTAAACAAGGATTGTCAGAGAGATCATGAATCAGCGAACAACAAGCTTAACCTTGTTGAATTGTTTCTGCGCCCGATGGCAGCACCGTGGTTGCGCACCCATCCACACGAAAAAGGGCGTCTCTACATTCCGCCACCATCACAATACTGACTACTACCTTCAATAATCTAGGACCAAGTTAACGAATGTGGTAGCTTAGTGGATATTCGCTGCTTCAAATAACATTAATACAACATCTACACACGTCATAACTTACACAGTAAGACACAAAAACCGACAATGAATGGATCAAATATGGACGATCTGAAAAACGACTAATCAGAAGTATTTATGATTAAATTCATTCAACTTGAAATAAGTAAATTCACCAAAGTGCGTAATAAAATATTGTAAGCTGTAGCCAGTCATTTTGAAACACCTCACTCGTAGCGTAGAAGTTCACTTTCCGTGCCATTGTGTAAATAACTATGGTTTGCGCTTGGAAAATCCTTGTTGCCAGGTATTATTATTATTATTATTATTATTATTATTATGTTCCAAACATTTTAGCCACGTCCACACACATAACACAGTACATTACTAACCATTATGTGACAGTCAATACATCCCTCCACATAGGGTTGAGGTCAGGAAGCGCATCCAGCCATAAAACTGTGCCAAATCCACATGTGTATCACAGATTGTTTCTGCGATCCCAGGAGGACCTGCATAAATACATAATAAAATACATTTCAATGTTTCGGCTGTTATTCAGAATCAAGTGTTTTGACCAGAACTCAGGTTCGATATGTTGCTGTTAATTACTTGTCGGACAAACCTGAATCTTTTATTTATGTGACACACAGCGTTTGTCTAGCAATGCCCGCATGCACCCTCGATATAATGATGGAACCACCGAGATATGAGGGTCTGATTGTAGGTTGCGTGGGCAGCCTAATGCAGCTCTTTACTCTCTCTGTCATGGACAAATAGAGGCATAAAACAAACTAGAACTGATAATAAATATCCGAGAAGTCATCACACAAACTTCAAGGAGTTTTGCCCAGTAGTATTGTGCCTGAAACTAAACCCTTGAAGGAAGAAAGATAAAGCAGGTAACGTTATTCGATATAAGCAAAAATAGAATAATTTCGCTGATTTTAAGATCGTCATTCTTCAAATAGAACATAACTCGTAACCGACATACCTTACAGACAGAAATTTTCTTGCTCATCTCAATCATACATGGAAGAATTAGTAGTTGAATCTTAGAATATTATGCATATCTGGAATGATTATTCTCCATAATCGCAGCACCGTCATCAGTATCGGAGGCGACCTTGATGTAGCCGGTCTTAGTGTACAAACCCATCGCAACAAGGGCAAGGATTGAAGCATCGTCTTGAGCTTGCTGCTCACAAGTGATATTAAGAATTCCGGCCTGAAAACACGGTAAAGCTTTAATTTCTCAAGTAATGGATGATTTATCAATTCCTGATAGAGATTTGTCCTAGTGTCATAATCATTAACTTTCCTTTTCCAGTATCAGGCACGTCGGGATGTTAACAGTACCTTTCCATCTTCCTCTAGTCAACCACCATTGCTGCTCCTTCCTATTGTATTATTCTTGATCGAGTTCGATGACTCGTTACTCTTCCTTTAACCTTAGCCTGTACAATCCGCTCCGGTATCCTTTCCTTTTCCATCCTTTAAACACATCCAACCAATCTCACAATAAAATAATTTGTGGACGTCCTATTAAATCACTCTTCAATGTTGAACGTATATTTATTACATTTTCAGACCAGCTCCTTACGTACGTAATCACACAGTATATACCACACATCACCGAAGTATTCTAGAAGTAAGAAGTAAAGCAGCACGCGGAGAAGGTGGCAAGTTATGAAAAGATACCTCATTTCTAGGCAGAAATACGTTAGAATACAACTATGTGCCCCTAGTCCGCCCTTCCGCAATCTAACCAGAGTAACATAAAATTCTTGGCGTTCTGATGGGCCGTGCCCATATTGTTTATGCAAACCTCACAGCATAACTGTTGTGCAGGCTAGAGTATATGTTTTGCTCACTTTAGTAAATTGTTACAAATCCGGGCTCATAATTATGAATCTATCGATTAAAAATATGTGTATAATACATGAATAGGACACAAATGGTCCCGGGTTCGGTACATGATCAAGCTCGAGATTTTGGCCGCGTCTGGTGAATATCTCTGGCTGAAGGACCGAATATTCGTGTTCGACTCTTCACAATATCTACCACCACCGAAACACGTAATAGTGAATATATTCCTCTACATAAAGGTGGCATAGCGAACGGCATCCTACCGTAACACTGGGCTTTATCCACAAATTGGGGAAAGCACTGTGTATCTGTAAACATATGCGTATAATGTTTCGCTAGGATATAGGTTTATATTCGGTAATACGTTAGACTACAAGGGGTAAAGGTCCGCTAGCCCGGATTACTGTTGCGTAAACAGATAAGTATAACCACCTGGGGTATTAGCCCCTAGAATCCCTACTTATACAATATTCTAGATACATTACCTGATAGAGGACATGAGCCCAAACTACTTGATACGATAAGAAGTTGCAGGGACTACAAATCGCTATTGATTGCGAAGAAAGGTCGTTCAGAATAGAAAGTAACCTGATTAACTGCAAGAGAGGAAGCGAGGAGTCACTGAGTGACGTCTCTCAGCACTTAACAACTGAGTTGATTGCTAACATCAACACAGGCAGTTTGTTTGGTTTGATGTTTTCGCCCGAGAAACCTGTAACCACGCTGCCTACAGTGATACAAAAAAAATTCATCCAGACGTTTCGACTACTGCTGCGGTCGCCAGCGCGATACAGGAGAGAGTACCTGAAGATGAGTACCGCAGCAGTAGTCGAAACGTCTGGATGAACTGAGAGGAGTGGACCACGGCATAATAGCCCGGAAGATGTTTATTATACTGACACCGGTCGTGAAAGCCTTCATAGTTCGATAATCTCTGATTAATTGTGGTAAATTTGTCCGGCTCCATGGCTAAATGGTTAGCATGCTGGCCTTTGGTCACAAGGGTCCCGGGTTCGATTCCAGGCACGGTCGGGAATTTTAACCATCATTTGTTAATTTTGCTGGCACTGGGGCTGGGTGTATGTGTAGTCTTCATCATCACTTCATTCTCATCACGACGCGCAGGTCGCCAACGGGAGTCAAATCAGAAGACCTTCACCTGGCGAGCTGTATATGTCCTCGGACATTCCCGGGACTAACAGCCATACGTCATTTCATTTTGTGGTAAATTGACTTCATTAATTTGTATAAGGTAGGATTAGGATATTATTTCTTACACATTTTATTTTATGTGATGCGCCTTTCATTAATGAAACACAGTTCCCCCTGTGGGTGGGGGCGATAGAATAACACCCACGGTATCCCCTACCTGTCGTAAGAGGCGACTAAAAGGGGCTCTGAAATTTGGAGCGTGGATTGGCGACCACGGGGCCCTTAGCTGAGTCCTGGCATTGCTTCCACTTAATTGTGCCAGGCTCCTCACTTTCAGCTGTCCTGTCCGACCTTCCTTGGTCAACTCTTGTTCTTTTCCGACCCCGAAGCTATTAGGTTTCCGAGGGCTAGGGAGTCTTTCATTTTCATGCCCTTCGTGGCCCTTGTCCTTCTTTGGCAGATATCTTCATTTTTCGAGGTGTCAGGTCCCTTCATTTTTTTCTCCTCAGGGCTAACAACCTTGAGTAGATAAACCGTTACCCGCTAGGGTGGCCTCATCTACATACTCGTTGGACTCAACATGAAAGGAAACATTAATACAAAGAATACCCCAGGTGGTAACAAATAGACCCCCACTTGTGATGGGGCAAGCAGGTCATCGGATTCTGGGGAGCCTGCATCTTCATGTACTCCACCATGGATACAACAGCAGAAGAGAAAGAGAAGTATCACCTACTTAGCTACAGTCAACATCAACTCGTTGCTAAAGACTGGTAAACTTAAACAGACTCTAGACGTGCTGAACAAATATAACATCAAGATTGCAGCGCTACAAGAAACACGATTCACGGACGAAGATGCATTTGAATCCCAAGGATACAGAATAAACAAGGGGAAACCAGGCATTAGGGTGATGAAGACAGTCCCACATCTTGGCACTGGCTTTGCTGTTCATCATATCATGATTGATCACATAATAGGGTTCACTTCACCTAATGGTAGGACCTCCTCAATATCTTTGAGGTTCCGCAACAGGGCATATACCATAATGAACTTCCATGCACCCACAAGCGACACAAATAGAAATGACCTGGAAGCAGTAGTTGAACAATACTGGAGCATTCTAGAAGAAGCCCTGGACAAGATCCCACAACATCATACCACCATACTGATGGGTGATTTCAATGCACAGGTAGGAAAGGAGAAAAACCATCGCAGGATAGTGGGCTTCTACCCATCCCATAAGAGGACAAATAAGAACGGAGAACGTCTTATAGACCTTTGTGATAAATATGGTCTTGTCCCAAAATCAACTGCCTTCAAATACCTGCCTAGGAAGGCGAAGACATGGAGAAGCCCAAATCCACTACTAGGTGAATTCCAGATAGACCATGTGGCCAAGGACAAGAAGCATCACAATGAGATTCAGAATGTCAAGGTGCTAAGGGGTGCTAACTTAGACTCGCACCGTTACCTATCTCTGGTAAAAACCATCCTACAACTGAGAAGGCCACCGAATGTCGGCAGAAAGGCTAAAATACCGAAGTTCAACATCCTCCGACTGAGTGATGAAGTCTGTGATTTCAAAGTCACTCTGAAAGAAAACACACAGAAGCAAGGGTGGCCCAACCTACAAAAAGCTCTGCTGGACGCTGCTCAGAAAAGACCATGCCTGCCTCATTCAACAAAGGAAAACATCCATGGTGGACCACTACATGTGACCATGCTATAGAAGATAGACGCAGAGCCTGGGTCACGTGGAACCAATACAAAAATGAGGCTAACTACCAGGCCTTCCTTACTCAAAGGAAAATAACTGCCAGTATAGTACGACAGGCTAAGAGGAACCATGACAAGACTCCAATACGACAGGCGGAAGAGGACTTTAAGAGGCACAACTCAAGAGATTTCTACAGAGAACTCAGAAAACACACAACGAAGTACACAGCTTCCCCCTTCATCTTCGTGGACCTGATGGGAAACTTCAGTTCAACAACAAGGATTGTACCGATACTCTTGTAGGGTATTTCAAACAGCTCCTCAATGCAGAGGAACCTAAAGAGAGGCTCGCATTCTCTGAGCCTGTTTCCAGAAACCGAGACTCCACAGCGCCAACCATTGAAGAAATAAGAGAGATTATCAAAAGCCTAAAGAACAACAAGGTCTCAGGTGAAGACGGTATAGTAGCGGAGATGTGCAAACATGCTGACGAACAATCCATACAAAGCATCAAAGGACATTTGGGCAACGGAGACCTTACTTGAGGAATGGACCTCAGCGGTGATCCATCCTCTACACAAGAAAGGTAGTAAGATAGACCTCGACAACTAGAGGCATCTCTCTAATATCGGTTACATACAAGATATTTTCTAAAGCCCTGCAAACCAGATTGGTCCGTCAACTGGATTCCCAATTAGGTGTATATCAGGCCGGTTTTCGCGCAAATGGATCTTGCACAGAGCAGATATAGAAACTCAAGGCAATCCTGAGGTACAAGAATCATGGCGGACACCAACGGATAGTCATACTAGTGGACTTCCAGAAGGCATATGATTCAATATATAGGCAGACCTCTTCTTCACCTTATGGGAATTAGGCCTGGATGAGAAGACCACCAGACTAATCCAGGCTACGCGGAAGAACACCACCTCCAAAGTAAAGTTTAGAGGTGAGCTCTTAGAGAGTTTTTCTATCCAAACAGGAGTTAGACAAGGTGATGGAATTTCTTGCATTCTCTTTAATTGCGTTCTAGAGAAGATTATCAGGGAATGGACTGCCACATTACCTCCAGGAGTGGGCTGAAAATTGGCTACAAGAAAGATAATCTCAGTGTACCGTGCCTGGCCTTTGCTGGCGACTTTACCTTATTAGCCAACAGCATAGAAGAAGCTACTCACCAGCTACAGAGCCTCTATACCATAGCAGCTAAAACCGGCTTGAGGGTCAATATAAAGAAAACTGAGTTCATGATTAACATAAAGGGAGTCCCACATACTATGCCATTGGAAAACACCACTATTCATAAGGTTCCTGCAGTGAAGTACCTGGGGGAGTGGATTTCAGCAACCGAGAATGAGACATTAGCAATAGACACCAGATGCACCAAGTTGGAAAGGATCTACCATACGTGTAAGAGCATCTACACATCCAAGTGCCTCTCTAAGAACCTTAAACTCCAACATTACAATTCAGTAGTAAGACCGTCCGTACTGTAAGCCTCTGAGTGTCTTCTGATGAACAGAAAACGTCGACTGAGGAAGCTAGAGCTCAAGGAACGAAAAATACTAAAGAGGATTTTAGGACCAATAAGAGAAGGGGGTGGTACTTACAGGATAAAATGAGATCTATGACCATCAAGAAGACATAGTTACATCCATGAGGAAGAGGCGATTGACTTTCTATGGGTATTTGACTCGTATGAGTACTTACGGACTTACCAGCAAGATCTTTACCACTACAGGCAGAGGGAAAGCGTCCAAAAATAAATGGATCACCACAGTGAAGTCCGACTTAGAACAGCTGGGGATTTCAGAACAAACCATACAGGATCGTGTATTATTCCGGCAGATGACCTTTCAAGGTGTCGTTCCAGAGTCTCTCACCAGCAGACAGAGTAAAGGCACCACCCGACCGAAGTGGACCGAGGAAAGGAAACAAGCACACAGCCACAAGATGAAAGCTTTCTGGGCGAAGAAAAAACAGAATTTACATACAAGGAGTCGAAACGAGCCCCGTGGTCCTCAGTAGGCCCAAACGACAAGAAGAAGAAGAAGAAACACAGTCCAAGGCTAAGGAGTAGTGTACTTATTTCTTACCCAGAGGTCTCGGGTTGTATCTCTATTTCCACATAATCCGAGGATTCTAAATCGTAGAATTGGTCTTTCAGACTAAGGAGATCAACTGCGCTATCTGATAAAAGAGGTAGCGGAGGTACTCTGATTTTACGTCATCTAGCGTGCCTGCGTGTCAATTTCGACACTCCATTTCACTCTAACAGATGGCACGGAAATGAACCTATAAGCCAGCAGTATTTCGTCACTGTTGATAACGACATATTAGTCAAGGGACTTCGAATTTTTCGTGGAATCTGAAACAGATGGACTTACGTTTTAGTTTCAAAACTGTTACGTGCTCTGGCCGGTATTCGAACCATGGTCATATTGGTGAGAAAACAGTTACGAACACTCGGCTATCATGCCCCCAGAACGGATCACTCTTAGGCGATCTATGATTGAGTTTTAATTACTTTTGTTGGGTAAACACTAAATGTGTGACCACAGATGTTTTACATGCCAAGTTGATTTTTCCCACGTTCCCTCTACCGACCTCGCGATCCGCAGGCTGACATTCAACCAGTGAGCCGGCAATAATTCCAATAATGGTTTGTGCGAATTCTCCTAAACTAAGGAGTTCTGTATCGTGACAAAGTGATGGAAATTTAAAAATAGGTAATAAAATGCAAACTCCTTATGAATATCAACGTAATTTTGTTTAAGATTGAAGGTTTCAAGGACAGTATTAAAGGCCATCATATACTTCTGAGGATTTCGCCCAGTCAAAACCATAAACACAGAAAACTGATCACATTTCGGGAAGAATATTGTTCCGCGTCTTCAGGTTTTCAAGTTCCAACTGTTATTGTTAGAGCAATCGCAGTCGTATACGAACGTGTATCTCTTCTGATGACACCCTGCGAAGACTTCGCGAAACAAATAATTTCTACGGTTTGTTTCTTTTTCTTTTTTTTGCTAGTGACTTCGCGTCGCACCGACAAAGATAAGTCTTATGGCGACGATGGGAGAGGGAAGGCCTAGGAGTTGGAAGGAAGCGGCCGTGGCCTTAAGGTACAGCCTGGTGTGAAAATGGGAAACCACGGAAAACCATCTTCAGGGCTACCGACAGTGGGATTTGAATTCACTATCTCCCAGATGCAAGGTCACAGCCACGGGCCCCTAACCGCACTGCCAACTCGCCCAGTAATGTTTATTTCTTTGACACGGCAAAATCTCAAAATATATTATTGTGCCTTTAAACGCAACAATTATCAGCTGATGAACAATGATGCTATAATATTTTCTACAGCTATACATGCAGGTGGAGGAATGTTTTTGGAACAGTATAAAATTCTTCTCAATCCCCTTGCGCTACCGTTAACTTCATCAGGGGAAGCTGCGAGGGATAATACTGCTTGTCGTGCAGAGTCGACAAGCGGGTTGCCGCACTGTTAGGCGTTATCCATTATTCAGCTCGTTCAATTTGCGAGAGATTCTGGGGGAGAGGATGCAGGCTGCAGTGGACACGCACAGCACAGCTGGTTCCAATAAAGCTTACGTGATCCTCCTTCATACTGACCTCAGGAAACCAGGCTGAAATCTGACATGCCTCTTACAACCAATGGTGGTGCTTATTGAAGATTCGACTAGTCTCAGGGATATAAACTAACTCCTAAGCTTTGGTCTCCCTATTGGTAAGGAGCGTGCCATGTTTTAAATATTAAACCCCGCTAAATTAAGCGGAGATGCGCATAACGAACGAGTTTCCTATAACTTGGCCTCTAAAAAAAATAAGAGACATTCCTCTACAAGTGAAGGTGATAGTTTCTTGAAGATTTCGTTCCAATTGTGGGGAAATCTTCGCTTTTGAGAGAAGAATAGAAAGGAATGAAAAGGAGAGAAGTTCAGAGAAGGGCCTTAAGCACTTATTGTCTCCCTCTTCTTATACCGCTAAAGTTCTGGAGAACCTCGGCTTCTGTTAAGTAGCTGTGGAAGTTTGGAGATCTCGTGAAGTTAAGCCTATAGCATTCAGTCGAGGGAGTCGAGGAATAAACACGAATATTCACTCCGAATTACATAGAGTGTGTTCCACAAAGAATGTTCAGTTGTTTTAATGTTGGGAGTTGGTCTAATCATTCTTTAGGTTGACAGTAGAATTTGTTTGTAGTGACATTGGATATAGTGGCACCTCATCTATAACGTAAAATATTTTGAGATACCAACGTATTCATCACAAGGAAAGAGATTTTCTGGCTTAGTTATCAGGACAAACACATATAGGCTACGTTTACCTCGAATAAGACGTCACTTTAAGAGGCAATTTCAATTAAAATTTTCTAAGAACGGGAGTATTCTACGTTCTCTATAGATACTTGAACAGGCAGGTTCGTGTAAAAAGCAACCAAACCAATCATCATTTATCCAGTCCACTCTTTTCCAAATTGCTTGACTATCAAACCACTCACGTTCTCTATATATTAAATTATTAAACTATTCTATGTCTTAAAAAACTGAGCGAGATTTCGTCCTCTCTTTTAAAAAACAGTATCACATTCTTTCCTGATCAGACTCATTCCTACAAAGTATTTGCTTCCGTATTTGCCTTTTTGAATGCAAATATTTGGCATTTCCTTAAATTACACAATGTGAAGTCTATTATCGAGCGCAATTTCTTGTATTACAATCAACTGATGGTCTCCAACAAATAGGATTGGTTGTACTTTGCTCGATTTGTGCAGTTGTGATCCAAGCGATGCATTTCACACGACTTTCTAAGGTGGGTTCAATTAGTTTTGTTTAATATTTTTGGGGTATCTTATTTGTTAAATCCAAAACTCCCAACGAAACATGGAAACAAGAGTGCAGCAGAAGTGGATTCATTTGTTTTTATTCCGTAGCTCCTCAAATAAGCAAAAGATGGATATTTAACAATGCAATTGCATAGGTTGTCCTGTTGTATTTTGCATAAGCAAGTCCAAATTACCTCTCAATCATTGAATACTGGAAATAACTTTGTTGTAGGACAGAAACGCCGGATACCGTGCAATCTGCAATGCGCACAAGCTCAGAATGCCCCATCAGTGCTCCCAACCCCACCCTGGGTTACTTATAATGGCGGAAGACAAGGTATTGTAGTTCCCGTTGATTACCTCAATGAATCAGCAGATGTTAATGCACTGAAACCTATATCTCATGATACCACGTTTCTTTTCCGTTGAGAACTACAGGTGAACGTGACAAGTACTCTCCACAGCAACATCAGACGGTGGTTCTCTTACGATACTGTAACACTGTGTAATTTATTGGCCGTTACACAAGGGAGACCCTTCAATAAATTTCCTTTTCACTGTTTTTCAGGTACTCAATGAAATTAAATTTCTCGTAACAATTACAAGTAGTAGGATTGTCAGCATTATTTCTTTCGAATAAAATTAAAAATGCCCGGCTGAGTGGTTCAGACGGTTGAAGCGCTGGCCTTCTGACCCCAACTTGGTAGGTTCCATACTGGCTCAGTCCGGTGGTATTTAAAGGTGCTTAAATACGTCAGCCTCGTGTCGATAGATTTACTGGCACGTAAAGGAATTCCATCGGGACAAAATTTCGGCACCTCGCCCTGTCCTAAAACGTAAAAGTACAGTAGGTAGATACTTAGTGGGATGTGTATCCAGCAATATTATTACAAATTCAAGATCTTATAAACAATTTAGCTCTCATCATGAATGGAGAGTTACGCAGAAAAAAAGTATATTTTCTACTGTACGCTGAGAAACTGTTTCCGCCTTTGACAGGTTCCACTAAGTACAGGTACGTTTGTATATATTTTAATTTTAATCTCATGGGGCCATGAAATATTTCCGTTAATGTCAGGTTTCCGCTATACAGGGTGAAGCGTAATTCGCGCACTCGGGCGTCGCAGCGCGACTCCTCACATGCCAGCAATAAAAATATGTCTCTTATAAAATTTCGTCTTGCGAGTATATCCGGCAGAAAAACGACGTTGAAGAGTAGCAATCTGGCAACACTGTAACCACATGTATGGTAACTACCTCTGTCAACAGGAGTTGATCGTACTGTACAGTTGGTGCAGTGGATAGAGTTTTGGGTTACCATGCAGGAGGTCGAGTGGTCGATCCTGGGTTGAGGCGTATGTTTTTTATTTCGTAAATGTAGTCCAGGTTGTATGGTATCTGGCATCTTAATCGTCAACAGCGATTGCAGCGGGTCCTCTAGAAACCATTTGCACTTACATACTACGATCCTAGAAATGGACGAACAATCGTTTTCTTTGGTCAGCTTTGAAAGGCGCCCTTTCCACGTCGTGGCCGTGAATTTATTCGCACCACTTCATCTACTAGATGTGAAACCTGTTTGTTTCAGCTGTCTATTTCTTATTAGTCTAACCAGGTTTTGTTGTTTCTGCGTTACAAAATGTTGTAAATGTAGGATACATGTCACCTCAGAAACGGTGTCGTACTGTATTACAGTAGGTAATGTCAGATGGAAATTAGCAAATAAAAAATGCGCCTCAACCCAGGATCGAACCATCGACCTCCTGCATGCCAACCAAAAACTCTACCCACTGCACCAACTGTACAGCACGACGAGAATGTGCTGACAGCGATAGTTACCCTACATATGGTTACAGTGTTGCCAGATTGCTACTTCTCAACGTCCGTTTTCTGCCGGATATACTCGCAAGACGAAATTTTGTAAGAGACATTTTTTTTATTGCTGGCATGTGAGGAGTCGAGCTGCGACGCCCGAGTGCGCGAATTACGCTTCACTCTGTATACAGGTTCTGTTACAAACAGGTTTCACTGTACATGCCACTCTGTCAAAAAATAAATTAACTGAGTCGATGAGCAACAGTTTCACGGTAACCAGCACAAAAACGCTGTTTAAGGATTTGTGTTATACTGCTCATGCCTCTGCCACTTTCATATCCTGGAAACGAAAAATGACACAGAAACAGTTCGATGTTCTACAAGAAGATAGTGTTTCCGTAAATTTTTTGATTGGAATATCATTTTCAACTGATTTTCCAAACGTTTAAAATGCTGTTCAGAATTTAGACGGACACTATTAAACGTATCTCTCTTTAAGGGGATGATCTCACGCAGATTTGTCAAAGCGACATAATATTAACCTCGAATAATTCCACGACCCTTAGAATAAGCTATGAGACTGTCTACATTATGCATTAGCCCTGTATTTCATCGTTCAGTGCTCCAAACAGGACTGATGCACGGAAGTTAAAGATTTAAGAAAAAGCATGACAATTTGTATTAGTCTATAAAATCAACATCCGAGATTCCGTGATTTAAAAGCACCCCACCGCTCCTTACTGGCAGTAACAGAGACTTTTAGTCGCAATTTGAGAATCACTTCATTACGTGCATGACTTTGAGAGTTTCTTTGTACTTACGAGGACATGAGACTCCTAGAAACGTGTACCAATCTTGTACTCACCTGAAAAGAAACAAAAAGGACACTCAGACGATTGCATGACAAGATTTTATGAGGCCTTGTTTGCACTTAAAAATACCCACACAAAACATAGTGATAGACACGAGGACACATGAACAGTTAATGCAACACATTCCACTATTGTTCAGAGAGATCCTCTTCACGATCTCCACATGCGAACTAGATGTTTTATTGGCACTTACAATAAGAGAAAAACATTGTTTTCTCTATCTCAAAGTGTTTACTTTACCTATTTCTTTTCGAGTAATGAATCAGTCGTTGAGTGCCTACGTCCGAATCACAAGATCGCAGGTTCAAACCGGGAAGACGGGTTCGGAATTTTGAAGAGCGGGAAAGTATCTACTGGAATACAACGTCCTGCGATGTTAGCACGCAGAATACCTCGGCTGACTTCTTTAAATGTTGTGTGTTTAACAATTTGCTTTATATCACACCAACGGAAATATGTCTGATGATGATGATGATGATGCTTGTTTAAAGGGGCCTATGATCTAGGTCGTCGGCCTCTAATGGTAAGAGGTAAAGCGAAATGACATAATTAACACATCCACTGACTAGAATATAAAACAAACTACGATCAAAAAAGATTTTGAGTTTAAAATATTCAGTGGATCTAATTCCAATGCCTTATTTTCTGATAAAATGATAGAAAATATAGATTAAGGTACACAAGAAGGTATTGCCTTAGAATCCATTAATGTACATTATTAAATTTAATATTAAAACACAAACACGGACTAAAACACAGTAAACAAAGACTAACAGCCCACCATCCCTGCTGACTGCTCGTCAACTCGTAGGATGAGAGAGATGTTACTACGGCGCAGATCGCCAGGTCCACGCACTCCGTAAGGTAAGATGATCACCGTAAGTACACACCGGAGGGGGTTCTCCCTTCAGTAAATAGCAGGGCGTTACTATACCGTGGTCGGTCCCAAGACGACATAATACCAATGCTTCCCTCCGAGTAGCCCCAAGGGAAGTCCACCTTTCATCGCTCTCAGCTTATTTGGTGCAGGAAAGGGCTTCGAGTGGGAAGGAAGCGACCGTGGCCTTAATTGAGATACAGCCCCAGCATTTGCCTGGTGTGAAAATGGGAAATCACGCAAAACCATCCTCAGAGCTGTCGACAATAGGGTTTCAACCTCCAGAATGCAATCTGAGAACTACGTGACCCAAACGGCAAAGCGACTTGATCGGGAACATCCAGTACTCTCGCCCTCCGTTCCTAAGTCCAAAAAACATATCCAATGTTTCTGTGCTTTCCCGTGTAGCAGAGAAAATGTACAAGAGGATTTCTTGTCTTCTTCTGGGGTGTACTCTCCATCCCACTATTACTTCCCGCATGTTTGGGGACACTCTGTATTTCATGCCTAATTCTAATTCGCCGTGTCTCTCCCGCTTCGCCATCCATTACTTGTAAGTCTTTGTCCTCTTCCCTCCGCGACAGAGGTTTAATTTTTCATTTTTCTTGCTGGGCGTTCAGGGTAATCCTCTCGCTGCGTCCACTGAAATCCAGTCTCATCTCTTTCATAATGCTATTGATTTGGTTTCAAGTGGACGGCGAGACGCCCCATTTGTGACTTGTTAGAACCGAAAGGAATCATCTTTCTCTTTTATCAATGACGGGAATTTTTCACCCTTGTCAGGGATTCCGCCGTGTCGACATACTACGTTCTGACCTCCGCGTAATAATACTTTAATATGGCTTTAGAGGAAACTGACTTGGATTTGTACGTTTCATGAGTAGATGCCGGGCGTTTAGGCTGTAATAACCCAGAATGCAAACTCAGGGTCGTATTCTATAACACAGTCGAGACGTGCCGGTACGTAGAATTTGCTTCTAAGCCGCCAGTGGCCCGTACTTTGACTTCACAAAGACGACTGTAGAGGATAATTTAATGGCGGACATTTTAAATATAATCCAGTTTGTGGAAAATAAGTCCAGGAGATTATCCAACCTGCACATACAGTACTCCTCGTCGAGTTATACCAGATGCACAAATCCTGATTAACTTCTACGCGATAACGAATTCAAAATTAGGTGCAAATTCGATAAAGGAACTCATGATGTTCGAATATGCACTAATGACAGAAAATCAAAGAGGGCTCCAATGAAAATCCACAGCCTGTTCCCAGTTCTAATCGCATCACGAATGTAATGAATGAAGCCCCCATATCGCGTCGAAGATAGGAACTGTGCCGGCTGCCGAAGCCTGTCGGACTCCTCTGGAGCCATGATTAATAACTGACGGATGAAATGAAGTGACATTGGAGAGTGTTGCTGGAATGGAAGAGGACAGGGAAAACCTGAGAACGCGAAGAAAAATCCTTCAAGGAAGCAACTCAATGTTGAAAACATCCTAGTGATATGAGGTACGAATGTTAGGTAAGTAAAATATAATAAAGTATGAGAATATTCTCTATTTATTCCTAAAAATTACAATCCTTTTATTAATCATCGTTATACGGCCGATTTGTCGGTTTGCCTTTTTCTACCACTACGAGCGATAATGTGAGCCAATGCAGAGCGTCACTTAAGTCCTTATAACTATATTCGATGTGGAAAGTTTTCAAAAATAAAAAAAAATCGCCTGAGAGTATTGAACCAAGGAAAGCATTACAGAAAGAATTATGTAAATAAGTTAACGTGGCCAGATTTGAATAAAAAAGAAAACGATTAAAGAAACAGGTGATTTTAGGCTGGAACAGTATTTTGGCCGAAAATGATTTAATTTTTTTTTTTTAGTTTGATAGACCTACCCAAGACTCACAATTTGAAACTTTTCCGGGCGCTTCAACGTTCGACACAATTGAGGGAATTGCTTAATTTGATGTTTTTCATAGTATGGGGGCCCCTACTTTGTTTTCTCCCACCTCCGCTTTTTCCAGCATAAATTTCACATGGAGTGGCCGGGATTTCAACCACGGAACCCAGTGGTGAGAAGCCGGCGAGCTGCCGCCTGAGCCATTCCTCCAATACATCCGATTATTGCTTTATGCTATTATGCCACGGGTAAATGTGAATTACTAGAGTTATCAATTGTAATGCTTTTACACGTAACTTATTGAGGTTATGTTAAATGAATAAGCGCAATGCTCTAGTTATGGGCCTAATTCATTATTTAGTTGTAGACAATTTTCAACTAGTTACTGTTGACTTACGAATTTAAGCAACCATCAGCAGAATAATTAGAAAGGTATCTGTACTCATTGCCAGAAAAGACCTGAGTTTTTATTTTATTCTATGGTAGAGAAAATGAAAGCACGAAAAATTACGATACGCTAATCAGAAACAACTGAAAGTGCTTGACGGAAGCCGGTATTCTCTTGTTTTCTATTTTTATTAAAGCCATTATCATCGCCAACCTCAAATACAGTTCATACAATCTCGACTCTCCAAAGTCAACTTTGGACAAAGTACCGTCTATGAAACAGACTTCCAGAAAAGTTAGGCTTTCCTATCAAACATATTTTGTAAAGTATTCGCTCATAGTCTTGGTCCTGAGTACGATACAAGAATACTGTGTCCTGTACAACTGTTGTGCTGTGCGTTTTGCATGAACGTTAGGGAAACAGCTAATCACAATGGTACTCGCGACACATTACGTAAAAGCGGGCTGGACGTCACTTCATTTCTACAAATGTTAATCCTGTAGCTCCATAAAATTCGAGACACCATCGGTAACATATAGTCCATTCTATCCATTGTTTTCCTTCCTCATTGTTTGAATATAACCTACCACGAAACAAACATCCCGCATCACTGTCCTCGTGAGTTTCAATGTGTTCTCGGTCGCATGAAGGAGCATGTATTATGTTAGTTTCACTATGCTCTCGATCGTATGATGGAGCATGTATTATGTTAGTTTTAATATGTTGTCAGTCGTATGATGGAACAAGTATTATGTTAGTTTCACTATGTTCTCGATCGTATGATGGAGCATGCATTATGTTAGTTTTAATATGTTGTCAGTCGTATGATGGAGCATGTATTATGTTAGTTTCACTATGTTCTCACTCGTATGATGGAGCATGTATTATGTTAGTTTCAGTATGTTCTCACTCGTATGATGGAGCATGTATTATGTTAGTTTTAATATGTTGTCAGTCGTATGATGGAGCATGTATTATGTTAGTTTCAGTATGTTCTCACTCGTATGATGGAGCATGTATTATGTTAGTTTCAGTATGTTCTCACCCGTATGATGGACCATGTATTATGTTAGTTTCAGTATGTTCTCACTCGTATGATGGAGCATGTATTATGTTAGTTTCAGTATGTTCTCACTCGTATGATGGAGCATGTATTATGTTAGTTTCAGTATGTTCTCACTCGTATGATGGAGCATGTATTATGTTAGTTTCACTATGTTCTCACTCGTATGATGGAGCATGTATTATGTTAGTTTCAGTATGTTCTCACTCGTATGATGGAGCATGTATTATGTTAGTTTCAGTATGTTCTCACTCGTATGATGGAGCATGCATTATGTTAGTTTCAGTATGTTCTCACTCGTATGATGGAGCATGTATTATGTTAGTTTCAGTATGTTCTCACTCGTATGATGGAGCATGTATTATGTTAGTTTCAGTATGTTCTCACTCGTATGATGGAGCATGTATTATGTTAGTTTCAGTATGTTCTCACTCGTATGATGGAGCATGCATTATGTTAGTTTCAGTATGTTCTCACTCGTATGATGGAGCATGTATTATGTTAGTTTCACTATGTTCTCACTCGTATGATGGAGCATGTATTATGTTAGTTTCACTATGTTCTCACTCGTATGATGGAGCATGTATTATGTTAGTTTCAGTATGTTCTCACTCGTATGATGGAGCATGTATTATGTTGGTTTTAATATGTTGTCAGTCGTATGATGGAGCATGTATTATGTTAGTTTCAGTATGTTCTCACTCGTATGATGGAGCATGTATTATGTTAGTTTCAGTATGTTCTCACTCGTATGATGGAGCATGTATTATGTTAGTTTCAGTATGTTCTCACTCGTATGATGGAGCATGTATTATGTTAGTTTCACTATGTTCTCACTCGTATGATGGAGCATGTATTATGTTAGTTTCAGTATGTTCTCACTCGTATGATGGAGCATGTATTATGTTAGTTTCAGTATGTTCTCACTCGTATGATGGAGCATGCATTATGTTAGTTTCAGTATGTTCTCACTCGTATGATGGAGCATGTATTATGTTAGTTTCAGTATGTTCTCACTCGTATGATGGAGCATGTATTATGTTAGTTTCAGTATGTTCTCACTCGTATGATGGAGCATGTATTATGTTAGTTTCAGTATGTTCTCACTCGTATGATGGAGCATGCATTATGTTAGTTTCAGTATGTTCTCACTCGTATGATGGAGCATGTATTATGTTAGTTTCACTATGTTCTCACTCGTATGATGGAGCATGTATTATGTTAGTTTCACTATGTTCTCACTCGTATGATGGAGCATGTATTATGTTAGTTTCAGTATGTTCTCACTCGTATGATGGAGCATGTATTATGTTGGTTTTAATATGTTGTCAGTCGTATGATGGAGCATGTATTATGTTAGTTTCAGTATGTTCTCACTCGTATGATGGAGCATGTATTATGTTAGTTTCAGTATGTTCTCACTCGTATGATGGAGCATGTATTATGTTGGTTTTAATATGTTGTCAGTCGTATGATGGAGCATGTATTATGTTAGTTTCAGTATGTTCTCACTCGTATGATGGAGCATGTATTATGTTGGTTTTAATATGTTGTCAGTCGTATGATGGAGCATGTATTATGTTAGTTTCAGTATGTTCTCACTCGTATGATGGAGCATGTATTATGTTGGTTTTAATATGTTGTCAGTCGTATGATGGAGCATGTATTATGTTAGTTTCAGTATGTTCTCACTCGTATGATGGAGCATGTATTATGTTGGTTTTAATATGTTGTCAGTCGTATGATGGAGCATGTATTATGTTAGTTTCACTATGTTCTCACTCGTATGATGGAGCATGTATTATGTTGGTTTTAATATGTTGTCAGTCGTATGATGGAGCATGTACTATGTTAGTTTCAGTATGTTCTCACTCGTATGATGGAGCATGTATTATGTTAGTTTCAGTATGTTCTCACCCTATGATGGACCATGTATTATGTTAGTTTCAGTATGTTCTCACTCGTATGATGGAGCATGTATTATGTTAGTTTCAGTATGTTCTCACTCGTATGATGGAGCATGTATTATGTTAGTTTCAGTATGTTCTCACTCGTATGATGGAGCATGTATTATGTTGGTTTTAATATGTTGTCAGTCGTATGATGGACCATGTATTATGTTAGTTTCAGTATGTTCTCACTCGTATGATGGAGCATGTATTATGTTGGTTTTAATATGTTGTCAGTCGTATGATGGAGCATGTATTATGTTAGTTTCACTATGTTCTCACTCGTATGATGGAGCATGTATTATGTTAGTTTCAGTATGTTCTCACTCGTATGATGGAGCATGTATTATGTTAGTTTCAGTATGTTCTCACTCGTATGATGGAGCATGTATTATGTTGGTTTTAATATGTTGTCAGTCGTATGATGGAGCATGTATTATGTTAGTTTCAGTATGTTCTCACCCGTATGATGGACCATGTATTATGTTAGTTTCAGTATGTTCTCACTCGTATGATGGAGCATGTATTATGTTAGTTTCAGTATGTTCTCACTCGTATGATGGAGCATGTATTATGTTAGTTTCAGTATGTTCTCACTCGTATGATGGAGCATGTATTATGTTGGTTTTAATATGTTGTCAGTCGTATGATGGACCATGTATTATGTTAGTTTCAGTATGTTCTCACTCGTATGATGGAGCATGTATTATGTTGGTTTTAATATGTTGTCAGTCGTATGATGGAGCATGTATTATGTTAGTTTCACTATGTTCTCACTCGTATGATGGAGCATGTATTATGTTAGTTTCAGTATGTTCTCACTCGTATGATGGAGCATGTATTATGTTGGTTTTAATATGTTCTCACTCGTATGATGGAGCATGTATTATGTTAGTTTCACTATGTTCTCACTCGTATGATGGAGCATGTATTATGTTAGTTTCAGTATGTTCTCACTCGTATGATGGAGCATGTATTATGTTAGTTTCACTATGTTCTCACTCGTATGATGGAGCATGTATTATGTTGGTTTTAATATGTTGTCAGTCGTATGATGGAGCATGTATTATGTTAGTTTCACTATGTTCTCACTCGTATGATGGAGCATGTATTATGTTAGTTTCAGTATGTTCTCACTCGTATGATGGAGCATGTATTATGTTAGTTTCAGTATGTTCTCACTCGTATGATGGAGCATGTATTATGTTAGTTTCAGTATGTTCTCACTCGTATGATGGAGCATGTATTATGTTGGTTTTAATATGTTGTCAGTCGTATGATGGAGCATGTATTATGTTAGTTTCAGTATGTTCTCACTCGTATGATGGAGCATGTATTATGTTAGTTTCAGTATGTTCTCACTCGTATGATGGAGCATGTATTATGTTGGTTTTAATATGTTGTCAGTCGTATGATGGAGCATGTATTATGTTAGTTTCAGTATGTTCTCACTCGTATGATGGAGCATGTATTATGTTGGTTTTAATATGTTGTCAGTCGTATGATGGAGCATGTATTATGTTAGTTTCAGTATGTTCTCACTCGTATGATGGAGCATGTATTATGTTGGTTTTAATATGTTGTCAGTCGTATGATGGAGCATGTATTATGTTAGTTTCACTATGTTCTCACTCGTATGATGGAGCATGTATTATGTTGGTTTTAATATGTTGTCAGTCGTATGATGGAGCATGTACTATGTTAGTTTCAGTATGTTCTCACTCGTATGATGGAGCATGTATTATGTTAGATTCAGTATGTTCTCACTCGTATGATGGAGCATGTATTATGTTAGTTTCAGTATGTTCTCACTCGTATGATGGAGCATGTATTATGTTAGTTTCAGTATGTTCTCACTCGTATGATGGAGCATGTATTATGTTAGTTTCAGTATGTTCTCACTCGTATGATGGAGCATGTATTATGTTAGTTTCAGTATGTTCTCACTCGTATGATGGAGCATGTATTATGTTAGATTCAGTATGTTCTCACCCGTATGATGGACCATGTATTATGTTAGTTTGAATGTGTTCTCGGTCGGATGATGGAACATGTGTTATGTTAGTTTCAGTATGTTCTCACCCGTATGATGGAGCATGTATTATGTTAGTTTGAATGTGTTCTCGGTCGGATGATGGAGCATGTATTATGTTAGTTTCAGTATGTTCTCACCCGTATGATGGAGCATGTATTATGTTAGTTTCAGTATGTTCTCAATCGTATGATGGAGCATGTATTATGTTAGTTTGAATGTGTTCTCGGTCGGATGATGGAGCATGTGTTATGTTGGTTTCAATGCGATCTAAAAAATCCTGTTTATAGTGTTGGGCCAGACAGAATGCAACGAAATAAATATGAATATTCAATTAGCGTATCTTAAATGTACCGATAATAATAATAATAATAATAATAATAATAATAATAATAATAATAATAACAACTTGGCCGTAAAATCAACAGTAGTGTTTTAATTAATTACTGAAAAGTAGCTCCGAGCTGTTTCTTTATGATATTCCCGCCGTTGCGTTGCAATCGTTCCAGTCCAACCCAACTCGTTGGATAGTATAATGGAGCAAATGTAATGCTAGAATTTTCTTTCGGTTCGGTCGACTCTTCATCCTGAATAATCAGATATAATACGAGTGCGAAGCTCATAATTAGGTTGCTCTACGACACGAGGCGCGACCATCACATCCGCCCACAGAGATGGCTAATTTACAACTCTCACTTGTGTATTTCACAGTGCTCCTTTGAAGTTGCAAAACATATTTTACACCAGTTTCCTTTTTGTAGCCGTCCGTCGATGTTTATCACCGGAAACATCTGGCCCGGCTGTGGGTGGAGAAGTTTCCTGTGAAGAAATCATCAGATTTAAATTTATCCTTCCAATTCGCCTGTTGAGGTCAGTAAACTCTTTTTCAAAAGAGAAGCCCTCTTGTCCATTTCGAATGCGTGTTCCTGTGAGTACTGCATCTTCTTTTAACTCCACGTCCACGGTTGGGAACGAGTACATCATCACTTTCTGGAGTTACGATACTACCATTGTGACCATCCATAGCAGAAGTTCACCTTTTTCTGCCACCAGAGTCCGCAGGTAAAATATGTCCACACAACGGGTCCTCAGCTTTGTGCTTTTCGCGGTCTAATGCCCACTTATATTCACAACATAATTATCACAATCAGAACTGTGATCAGAGGGTCCGATCTTGTATCATTGGAAAGATCAGACCAGCGCATACAAATGTTCATCCTAAAATAATTCAAACAAACAAATACCGGTTTTCTTAATTTGTAACATCAATAACCACTTCGAAAGGGCTGCATAACAAGAACGGTAATCCTACGTGACATGCAGCATGCAGGTTCTATTAGGAACTGTGTGAGAAACTGCTCGCTCATCAGCCTAGTTAAAATGATTCAAGGCTGTTATGGAATATTAAAACCCAGTGAAGTTATAAACATACGCTTTGGGAGGACATCCTAAATTACATTGTTGGAAAACCTGAATTATATTGATGTTCCGATATTGAAATATATTTGTTATTGCACTTTTACATTGGTTATGATGAGGGTAAATCTCAGAAATGACATCTGAAGTAGATGTAATGTTATAAATAACAGTACGGACGTACGATTATTTTTCACCAATGGATTATGTTTGTGAGGTTTTCTTGGTGTCCATTTAGGACACCTACGTGGTTCTAGAGGTTAGCACAGCAGCGTATTTCTGACGAATATGTAGCCGATGACCACCAAATTCCTAATTTTAGTTCTAATTAAACACACACATGACAGAACAAATAACTTCAGGCTGGACACACCTAGTTGTTGATTGCCATGTCCAAATATCAAAAAACAATTCAAGCAGAAAAATGAATAATCAACCAATCAAATAACCAAATACTTAACAAACTGAATAAAGAAATTAAAAAGTAACTAACCAAAACCTATTAACAAACAACTAACTAAACACAGGAACATAACTAACTAAACAAAATAACAAAAAACTAACTAAACAAAGGAACAAATAACTAAAGAAAATAATAACTAACAAAACAAAAGAACAAGTAACTAACTAAAGGAACAAATAACTAACTAAACCAAAGAAAAACATAAGAACAGATAACTAACTCAACAAAATAACTGTCTAGTACAAATTACTAACGAAACAAAATAACAAATAACTAAACCAAGGAATAAATAATTAATCAAATAAAATAACAAATAAATAACCAAAAACAAAGAAATAAAACCAACCAACCAAATAAATAAGCAATAACAAATACAGAAGAAATCACTGAAATTAAAAGAATAAACCCTTCAAACGAATAAATTAAGAAATAACTGACAAATATACAAAGAACGAAACAGCCAGTCGATAAAACAATAAGTGGACAACTAACTACACAAAGATATAACCAACCAAAGAAATCATCAGAAGAACCGAAGGAAATTCAAAACATTGAATGCATAAACAGAACTATATTTTTTTATTTACCGGGCGAGTTGGCCGTGCGGTTAGGGGCGCTCAGCTGCGACCTTGCATCCGGGAGATAGTGGTTTCGAGCCCCACTGTTGGCAGCTCTAAGCATGGTTTTCATTGATTTCCCATTTTCACACCAGGCAAATGCTGCTTCCTTCCCAAACCTAGCCCTTTCCAGCCCCATCGTCGCCATAAGACCTATCTGCGTCGGCGCGACGTTAGGCCAATTGTAAAAAAATTTTTTTTTGCTAGGGGCTTTACGTCGCACCGACACAGATAGGTCTTACGGCGACGATGGGATAGGAAAGGCCTAGGAGTTGGAAGGAAGCGGCCGTGGCCTTAATTAAGCTACAGCCCCAGCATTTGCCTGGTGTGAAAATGGGAAACCACGGAAAACCATCTTCAGGGCTGCCGATAGTGAGATTCGAACCTACTATCTCCCGGATGCAAGCTCACAGTCTCTACGCGCACGGCCAACTCGCCCGGTGTAAAAGAAAAAATGTCATTAATAAATATTTCTCACTGCACTAGAAATGAACTTTCAGCACATTTTCTCAATATTATTGTTTCGCTGATATTTAAATCACCGAAACATATTTTCAAATGGCGACAGTGTAGAGGAATTGTATCTAGATTTGTTGGATTTGATATGGAATGACCAAAAATTCACCACACATTGGCTATTGTTCTTTTTAAACACACATTTTCACTAAACTGCACCAGTTTGCGCCTGTAAACGGACCACTCGATGTCTGGTACTCGACAACGTCTATAAAATGGAATCAGAATTGAGTGCAACTTTTTCCTCTGTGTGCCGGAGTTTGGAAGACTCAATCTTCTTTACGGACGCTGAGAGACCAACAAGATTATAAAGATTACCTCCTCTCGGAGCGGAGCACGTGACCTGCTACACGCCGCGCCCTACACGGAGTGAAGACTTTCGGCAAAAAATGATAACTAACCTTCATAACCCCTTTGACACCACTTCCAGTTAACTACCCTGCTGTGGTATCTTCAAATAGCCAAGTCCCTCCACAATAAATAATAATAACACGGACAGAAATTAATTTAGACAGCTCCTGAGAAAGCTCCGTGGTTTCCAGGAGACTAGTGCGAAAAGAGAGGTCCTATACGGAAGAGCAGAGTAAGGAAGTAGGAGAAATACTGGCAGACAGTGAAGGCATAAAAGGCTAAAAATACTGCAGAGATTGTCAAACACGGTCCATAGATGGCCGAAAAAATATGTTGTTAGAGTCATAATCCCATACACGGGTGTGATGAAGCTCTCCATGCCACCCTATACTGTGCTAAACTTTATATTTCTCCTTAAGTCCTGCATCCTACATCTGCTGTAACCCGCTCGTCATATTCATACCTTGGTCTACCCCTACCGTTCTTACCACCTACACTTCCCTCAAAAACCAACTGTACACCTCCTGGGTGTATTAAGATATGTCCTATCATTTTATCTCTTCCTCTCGTCAAATTTACCCAAATCGATCTCCTCTCACCAATTCGATTAAGTATCTCTTCCTTCGTGATTCGATCTATCCATCTCACCTTCTGTAAGACCACATTTCAAGAGCTTATATTCTCCGTCTTTCTGTCCTGGACTCCCATACAATGCCACGCTCCAGATGAGAGACTTCCTATATCAGTGTTCGCAGTGAGCAAAGCTCTTCCTAGTCTGCATTTCATGTCCTCCTTACTTTTGTCTTCGTCAGTTATCTACTTCCTTTAAGATTTCATTTCCTCCATCACCTGACTGCACTCCATTACTTTTGTTTTGGATTTATTTATTTCCATCTCGTCCTCCTCACACAGGACTCTGTTCATACCATTCAGCAATTTCTCCAGATCTTCTCAAGTCTCAGATAACACAACAATATTACCGCGAAACATCCTTGCACTGAGAATGCCTTTCCAAATTCCCCCTTGATTTCCTTTACCGTCTGTTATATATAAACACTGATCAAAGAGGTCAGCGGTTGGATTTCCAGCCGGGTCGGCGATTTTAACCTGCACAGGTTAACTACGATAGCTCGGGGGCTGGCGGTGTGTGCCTTCTTCAGCATTAGAATTTATCTTTGGTATGACACCAGACGCGCAGGTCGCCCATAAGGCGTCAAATCGGAAGATTTGAACCAGGCCTCTCCGGAGGTCACATGCCAAGTTCGCTTCTCGTCATCATCATCTGCTGATTGGGCCTCGACTGGTTTACTGGTCAATTTTTGAATGTTCGGAAGATAGTACGTTCGAACCCCACTGTCGGCAGCCCTGAAAATGGTTGTTCGTGATTTCCCATTTTCACACCAGGCAAATGCTGGGGCTGTACCTTAATTAAGGCCACGGCCGCTTCATTCCCACTCCTAGCCCTTTCCTGTCCCATCGTCGCCGTAAGAGCTATCTGTGCCGGTGCGACGTAAAACAAATAGCAAAAAAAATTTGAATGAATTAATGAAAGAACCAATTAATTTCAAGTGGCTACTATTGTATACATTAGTCGTCATGCAAAAATTAGGGATATAATTGAAAATGAAAATCCACACCATCTTTCCAGTCATTCGCCCGGGTCGGGGATGGAATGAATTAAGCCCCATCTAGCGGCGAGGATAGGAATTGTGCAGGCTAAAAAAGCACGTCGCACGTTTTAATACTTAAAATATACCGTAATATAAGGACCTTAATCAGAAACTTCGCTACAAATAAAAGACACAATTCAAACATGCAACTCACCATTTCATATCCCATTAATGCTCACTACTCCCGACACTTGCGCTATGCAGATTACCTGTCGCAGTAATTCCGTGTGTCAATAACACCGATAATGCCAAGTCTCTTGGGCGCACTTCAATTTGGCAAACACGTGTGTAGGTCGCGCAAGTCAAGTCAGTGAAAGCCTTGTCGACAGAGAAAGTGTCCATACTTGCCGCGAGCTCTCCATTGATCCATCCAGCTCTACTACAAGTCGTCCTATGCACACCGCCTCACGTAAGATTATCATGGTTAAACTGACCTAATTTGTTGCTCTTGGCACTGGAAACACTGAATGAATGCGCAGTTAATACTGGCCTCAAAATCTCCTGTACCAAAACCCACTTCATCATACATGCTCCACCACATTTTCTGACTACCCATGAAAGTGATAAGATTCAAGTACCTTGGTGAATGGGTTCACCGTCTTAACACGTGTCAAAAAGTTAGAAACAGCCTTCCGACTCACCTTAAACATATACAGGGTTATTCGCTTAAGATGTTACACGGAAATAACAACCCATTAAAGATATCGGCATTCTGTTTTCATATTTGTAAATGGCACCCAGGAACTTGTAAAATAATTTGCTACGTATTCTCATGGGGTGATTAATAACCGAGACATTGATATTAAATCCATATTTTAAAATAGAACGGCACAAATTCATACAGCTGGTCAAAAAGTTCGACTGCGAACAAGTTCAAATATATAAGTGTTTTCAAAACCGGAGAGTTAGTTTTTGAGATATCAATGACAACAGAATGCGCTGTTTTACATGCCGCATCAGACAGCGTGAAGTCGAGCAAGCGGGTTCCTGGGCGGGATCCCAGCCACAAAGTGTGTATAACAGGACAGGGAGGTGTGATGTTATAAAAGGAATAAAATAATTACTTTGACTTCAAAGGAACATAACGAAAGCTATAATTGTTACTGGTTTGAGTGTACAGTACATACTAAGCTATGAATTGAGAAATAAACATAATACAGGACACTGGAAGAGCTTCTTCTAGAAAATAAAATGAATAATGTCCGAATAACCGGCAGTCACACCCAGGATATGTTACGGTACATGTGTGCGATAGTCTGGTAGCCGTTCTGTGGCTGGAATCAATGCCAGGAAACAGCTTGCGCGCCAATACGTCCTTGTCCGACCGTCCTCTGTCTGATGCGGCACGTAAGAGCCCAAATGCGTCCTTATTGATATCTCAAAAAGAAACTGCCCGATTTTGAATTTACTTCGATATTTGAACTTGTACGCAGTTGAACGTTTAGGCCACCTGTATGCATTCCTTCCGTTATATTTAAGAATATGGAGTTAATATCAATATCTCGGTTATTAAGCACCCAATGAAAATACGTAGCACGTTGCTTTTACAAGAACCTGGGTACCATTTACGAATATGAAAACAGAATGCCGATATCTTTAATGGTTTAGAAGTTATTTCCGTGTAACATGTTAGGGGAAATAACCCTGTATAACAAAACAACTCATCTCTCGAAATGCAAAAATTCGACATTCTCAAACTTTAATTAAACCTCAAGCATTATATGCAGCAGAACGTTTAACACTTCGAACACATGGCCTGCTTGAAAAAGTGGCAAACCTCAAAGATGGTGTTTACATATTTCGGAGCAACTTACAAATATACACGCACACCGAGAAGATATCAAGCGTAATGCGGAGAAGGATAACTTTCTGCGCTCAGCTCTTGAGATTGCGAGCTAAAAGAATCTGTAAACGTTTGTTATCCTACTTCAGAAGTCTGAAAACGATTCCTCCTTAGTTGGTGGAGATCGATAAGCATATTTTAAAGTATGGGATCACCGAAATAGACATTCAACTACCAGCACCACTCAAACAAATTTAGACAGGTTCACCAAGAAGTCTCAACTCGACTGAGGCATGTCCATTCTAATGCATGGGAGAAAGAACTCTCCGAGAGGATGAAAATCTGGTGGGAACAATGGCCCTAACGATGAATAATAATAATAATAATAATAATAATAATAATAATAATAATAATAATAATAATAATAATAATAATAACCATCTCATTTGCTTTACGACCCACTAACTACATTTACGGTTTTCGGAGACGTAGAGGTGCCAGAATTTAGCCCCACAGGAGTTCATTTACCTGCCAGTAAATCTACCGCCAACGAGGCTGACTATTTGAGCACCTTTAAATACCACCGGACTGAACCAGGATAGAAGCGGCCCAAGTTGGGGTCACAACCGTCTGAGCTACTCAGCCGGGCAAAAACATGTATATACATTGATAACTGAGTGCTTAACGTCCGGAAAGGAAACATATCTCACTGTTATCAAGATATTAAATTAAAGAATCTCTAGGCTTTCAAATTAGGAACATACACCAACGAATCATTCTCGGTCCAGTGATTCAAGTTTCTCCGAAATGTCTTTCCCTAAAAGTAATAATTTTACCATGGTTTTCTAGGCAGTGATACGTCAGGATGCAAAAGCATTTGGTGATTAGGGAATGTCGACTAGCCCGCTCTTCCCTAACGTAGCGAGAGTAACATAAATTCTAGGGGTTCTGACGGGGCGTACCCCTAATGTTTACGCAAAACTCGTGGCATAACTCTTGTGCAGTATAGACTATACCTGTTAGGCGCTTCAATTAGCTCGCATTTCAATCTATTACTGAGTTAAAATGCGGGCATTAGTGATAATGAAGGAAACATTTCTAAGTTATTAACTGTTTCTCGTGAACAGTTCATCAGATTAATGTACAAGAACCTGTAAACGTGATCTAATAATTGATCGTTGCAGTAATTTTGGGGGTAACGTAAAGTCGCTGAAAAACGTATCTGTGAGGAATTTATATGCTATACCATGCAGTCATTTTTGTGCCACTGGAGCATTTTTTATGGAGGTGAAATTTGCCGAAAATGCCATAGAAAGTAAAGTCTGCGAAATTTTATTTTTAATAGCTTCGCAAGAAAATTATATTATTGATAACTCAGGTAAAGTGCAGAACACTGGAATACTGAACAATCAATCAATCAATCAATCAATCAATCAATCAATCAATCAATCAATCAATCAATCAATCAGTAAATAAATAAATAAAAGGAAATAAAGCTAGACAAAGCATACCACGCCTGCAGAAAATTGTACACCTCAAAACATCTATCGATGAACGAAGACACTATAATGCAGACCACCAGTCCTCTCTAACTAACAAGAGCCCAGTAAGAGACCTTGAAGAAAGGAAGTTCCTGAGAAGGCGAATTCTACCAACACCAAGAAACCCTCGCAGATGCATGAAAAGAAAACGACTGGCTTTGTACGGACACCTGTCACAAGCTGTCCTATAAGATCTTCAAGGTAGCCCGCAAGGTTAAAGCTACTGTATCGCTGTGGATCCAGCAGATCTCGCAGAAATTAATATTAATCAAGCCATTAACAGAAGCAAACCGCAATGCGACTAGGAAATGGTCCGAGGAAGGCAAAATACAAGGTACCAAGAAGAAAGACAAACCCACCATCAAGAACACGAGAAGCGGTCAACATCGATGACAGATAAAACACAAGCACCGTGGCCCAAACGAACTTAAAGAAGCTGTGATGTTCCTCACCCAAATTTAAGTTTGTTACAACTTAATTTAAGTCTACACATTGGAGGCAGCGCAGATTTGTCAAAATGAAGCCATCCGACGGTCCGGATTATATCTGCAAAGCGGCACGTTACTCGACACTGACTACGCGAACATCACGAGTAAGATTCTTCACGTTAAGATAGCACGCATTTTTGTAAATCTAAAATTACATTTTCCAAACAGCGAAGTCGCCACACTATATTAATCGGTTCCTGTTTGCACCATCCCAAGAAGAAAGTATGAAAGAAAATTTCATCAATATCACGGTATTTTGAGAAGCAGGCTACCAATTAAGAACTAGAGGTACATTTACATGGTATGGTCCACAATTATGTAACAAGTAGCACGCACTACGGTCAAGAAAATGAACTGCATGCATAATAGTCCTACGTCCTGTTCACCCCTTTTGCTTATGCAACTCTTCGCGCAGAAACGTAACGAAGTCCGAAAGGCCCTTAGAACTCTCTAAATTAGTGTTCTGATTATTTTATGTTACTAACAGGTCGAATAACAAGTCCTTTATAATGAAAGCCTGACTGACGTGAGATTCGGTTGAAATGTCGGAGAAATAGAACTTGCTCAGTATATTAGTATATCTTCCCTCCAAGGAATTTTGTTTTTAAAATGGCAAGATCCCTTCAACTTAGCACATCATGTCATGTTGGGTTACTTCAGCTCTGCAGAAGTTGCATATATACACACAGCACAACAAAAAACTGGAGTACGCCTGGGTTAGCGAATTAATATTTGTAGTTTACGGAAGTGAAACGTCCGGATCCACAGTTCAATCGTCAATATAGTGACGTTCGGTTCAGACGGTCTAGATTTGAATCCCGACCAAGTCAGAGATTTTATCTCCGATCTGTTAATTCTTCTGGTTCGGGGAATGCGTGCTCGTGTTAGTCTTAACCAGCGTAGCTGAATTATGTTGTGCGTAAAGGAATTGAGGTTTCGGAGCTGAGAACATATTGTATGTAAAATAATATCATATCTAAGATAAAATCGTCGAAAAATATTTGTTGAATCTGTCTTTTCTTTGCATACTCGATAGTTAGCGTTCCATTCAGTTTAAATAAAACTGTCTTAACAATATATTTTTAACGTTGAACTGGTGAGGTGAGTTTGTTGTTTAACCTCCAGAAAGATAAAAGCCGCCACTTTGACAGCCCAGGTAGCAAGTGTGTTGATAATTCTGTACTGGGGCGACACATGGACTGGAATCCCCCGGCGGAAATCCTGCAAATCGTTTTCCGCAGCTTCCCCATTTTCAACTCCAGGAAAATGCGTTCCCGTACCTACACCCTCACACAGCTCCATGGGGTGTACTGGAAATAGCAGCTCAGTACTGGCGAGCCTATCATGTCCTTGACACTCCCGACATAAACACCTGTACTAAAAAAAGAAACAATCCAGAGTTCGTTTCTCGTTCTCTGCGAACTGTAAAGTTTCTCACTCGTCAACCAGGATTTCTTTTTTCAATAAGACATAAAAGTCTTGAGAAAATGATGATTATACACGTAACTCTTCCTGAGTAGCTGTAGCTACAAGTCGCGGACTGCTCTCACTGAATACAAAATTACTCGCTTTCCGCAGCTAATAATAGACCGAAGCAAGATATATGGGACGTGGTGAAAACTGGAGCCATAAAGTATGTTTGGTAATAATTAGAGAGAAGGCGGCTCGTTTGAACAGTGTCCAGCTTATCTCTCCTACATTAGCATGGACAGGTTTAGCGCCAAGGTCAAGCAACACGCAACACTCCTGGAGAAGGAGGGATGTTTACCATCAAAAACACATCATTACTGTACTTGTTATTTTCAGTTTTTACACTTGCACCAGTTCTTTTCTTTTCTACAAGCAGGATTAAACTTTCATTTTCTGGTTCACTTTTTCTCGTTCTTCTCCCAGATACTTTCCCTAATTAATTCCTTTGTTTCCGCAATTTTCGTTCTGAACACTTCCAAGATTCTCAATTTATGCCACTCTTCATAGCGAATAATAGGGTTGGCCGTTGGAGGTAAGAGAAGCTGAGGGAACATAAGACGTATGTTAAGACACCGTTTATTATGATTTAAAAGCAAGAAGTTTAGACCTAAACGAACTGACGAACCAAAAAATATAGGACTCTAAGTTCGACAGTAAATTCACGAAGACGTACTAACTGAACACTGAAAAGCATAACAGTATAAAGTAGTTGTTATTCAGTGTAGAATATATTATAAATAAAACCCGGAGGTTTAGGTATATACTGTAGGTTGAAATGCAAGCTTACTGAAGCGAGTACCGAGTATACTGCACAACAGTCCTGCTATGCCAGTTGCATGAATATTGTCTATTACAACCCCTAGAAGTTATGTTACTCTCGCTACATTACAGAAGAGCGGAATAGTCGACAATCCCTACCAGCCAAATTAGTTTGTATTCTAACGAATCACTGCATAAAAATCCGGATTATTATTAAAATAATATGTTCAAATATCCGTTCAAATAATCTCCGTGAAAATATTGTAACCTACAAAGGAATAATTTATGGTATTTACTGCATCGGTAAATCTAGAATATTCTTAACTGCTAAATTCAAGAGCTGGATTCCAGAACACAGAAGGCGATCGCTAAACTAAGTGCAAAACGTTGCAGGCACAGTAGAGAAGGAATACTTGGTAGAACCTCAACTGATAACACGTGATTTGACGTCAATAAGTTGTGTGAGTCGCATAAAGGCACGCTTTTCTCATAAACAGCCGTTACTATAATCCTTGTTGTGGTTACCCACAGTACGCTTATCTGCATCAAAGGTGCATGTTAATTCGTGTGGGACAGAAATACCGGGTAGTGAAGTAGATAGGAAGGAACTAGACGTAATTAGTAATAAATTCTGCAAAATGGGTCTACATAATGCACGGCTAATAGCGGAGTTAGAAGACGATGTGAAGGTATAAGCATATTAAACCAAGGAAGGTAATAAAACACTGTTTGATATCAAGAAACGTAGATGGGAGGGAAATATTGAACGTAGCAAACCAACACCGCACGCGACATTTAAATGATTACTGGTTAATTAAAGTTAAATTTCACTTGCCAGAATATGAATGGGAGAATACTGGGATAAAGAGAGTCAGAACAAAGATAAGAAATTCAGCAAGAAAGGAACGATCAGAGTGAAACATACTGAGAAGCAGATGATTGTGTAGGGCTAAAGGAACATTGTCGGAATTCTGTGAAATAATACAAAGAATAAAGAAAGAAAGAAAGGCTTCCAAAGAGGAAAGTAAAACCAGGCTAGTTTTGTGCTGGAGAGAGCACCGGTGTTTCTCTGGGTACTCCGGTTTTCCCTGTCACCTATAATTCCAACAACATTCTCCAATATCATTTCATCTGTCAGTCATTATCCATTGCCCCAGAGGAGTGCGACAGCCTTCGGCAAGATAGGACCTGCATTCATTCCATTCCTGACCCGGTCGAATGACTGGAAACAGGCTGTGGATTTTCATTCATTTCATTCTTCTTTTGAATGACTATATTTATATGTAGTATTGTCCGGCTCCATGGCTAAATGGTTAGCGAGCTGGCCTTTGGTCACGGGGGTTCCGGGTTCGATCCCCGGCAGGGTCGAAAATTTTAACCACGATTGGTTAATTTCGCTGGCACGGGGGCTGAGTGCATGTGCCGTCTTCATCATTTTATCCTCATCAGGACGCGCAGGTCGCCTACGGACCTGCACCTGGCGAGCCGAACATGTCCTCGGACACTCCCGGCACTAAAAACCATACGCCATTTCATTTCTATGTACTCTTGAATGAAAAATGTAATGCGGACATTTACAATCATAACTGTGCGCCATATCAGCCCGAGTACAGTCAACCTGCTGTTCTGAAAATAGGTTCCATTTGCCGCCGGGGGGCTGATTTACCAATTAGCCGCTGGTAGATCAAGGCTCAATTTTAATGAAATGTTCGGAAAGGAAATTCAGAATGTTTCTTCATCAAGGTGAAACTGATGGTTCCGTCCATTCGGCTCATTGCTCAGGAATACTCCCTATCACACAATTCGCGGCCTTTCACGATAGCGGGTGGGAAGTAAATGAAGAAATGAACTGCTTAGCAAGAGAGCAGTAGATGTTCTAGCCATCGATAAACAGAGAGATCGTTCTGTAATATACGGCCGCGCACTCTGAGAAGCTACGTCCCACATGAAATATCATGTGAAACCCGTCGCCGTTAGTGGCTGCAAGAGGTACCATACCGGGAACGTTGGCCGAGTTCTGGAAGAGGTTTGCACTCAAGGAAAGCTACCTAGCGGCTGAGCATCAGTGAGTGCTTCTTTTAACGAACCATTTACATTCAAAAACATAAAAACTGTACAATACTGTGCCTTATGACAAACCCGCTGAGGGTCAGTTTCCTAAATAAATGATTATACGTAGGCAATTCAATACGTATTTTGCTCTAATGGTTCTGTGGCGTTGTGTGCTCACCAGCCAATAGATGGCACCGCTACGTTTCAGCTTGAGCTGCTGTGACGTAAAAATGGCCGCGCCACACACTGTTTGCACCAAGTTGTGGTCTGAGCGTGCACCAGGAGCGGAAATTCACATAATATTTTCAGCACAAAGCGGGGACAATGTTTTGGCACAGCGAAGTGTTTCCCAGTGGATTAAACAGTTCAAAACGGGCCTCACGAGCGTGAAGAATGAGGAAACATCCGAGCGTTCATCTGCAGTCGTAACTGATGCCAATATTGAACAAGTGTGTGACATGATCCTGAACAAAAGACGAGAGACTGCTGATGACGTAGCAAACCATATGCACATTAGTCGGCCCCGTGGTGTAGGGGTACCGTGCCTGCGTCGTACCAGGAGGCCCCGGGTTCGATTGGTTCGAGGTCCAGTCAGCCTACGGTGAGACAAAGCCTAGAGGATTCGTCGTGCAGACCATACAACACCTCGTAACCTGCAGGCCTTCAGGCTGAGCAGCGGTTACTCGGTAGGCCAATGTCCTTCAGGGGCTGTAGCGCGATGGGGTTTTTCATGCTCTAAGAGGCCGCCAATTCAGCTCCGATCACGTGGTGAAGGAAGCGGTGCATACGTGGCTTGCTGCGCAACCAAAAACCTTTTACGCAGAAGGTATGGGAAATCTTGTGAAACGGTGGACCAAGTGCACTGAAAAGCGTGTACTCGTTTGATTGCAGATACTTATCGACTTTCCCTCGTATTTAATATTTACGTAAATTGTTACAAGAATGATCTTTATCCCGTAAGTAGATCCCGGATTGTTAGACAATAATATGTTAGGTTGCAAAGTAATTCGCTTATTGGAAAATGTCGACTAGCCCGTTTTTCCGTTATGTACCGAGAGTAACATAAATTGTAGGGAATCTGATTGATCGTGCCCCTAATACTCATTCAAGGGATAAGCATTGTGCAGGCTAGAGTATACGTGTTACTTACTTCAATAGGTTTGCATTCATACTAAAACAGCCTAAAATTTCGAGCTCTGGACGTAAGTTAATAAATCACCAACGATATACAAAAGTGATCTTCTGTCCTCCTTTAATGCTTCTCGATTTGTTCTTCGTTCAGCCCAACTCGTTCTCGACACTTTGCGCCTTATCCACATTCCTAGGCCTTCAAGGCGGCTCTTCTCTACGTAGCAAAACTTGTTGTTCACGATTTATAACAGCCTTCCAGATCATACAATCAGTTTAAAAGAAATATGTTGTCAATAAACGTGTGCTCTTTATCTTCAAGGATCCCTTGCTATTTATATGCCGCCGTTACATGTACTTAAATGAAAATCCATAGCTTGTTTCCAGGCATTCGACCAGATCAGGAATGGATTTTTTTTTCTGCAAGTTGCTTTACGTCGCACCGATACAGATAGGTCTTATGGCAACGATGGGATAGGAAAGACCTAGGAATGGGAAGGAAGCTGCCGTGGCCTTAGTTAAGGTACAGCTCCAGCATTTGCCTGGTGTGAAAATGGGAAACCACAGGACACCATCTTCAGGGCTGCCGACAGTGGGGTTCGAACCCACTATCTCCCGAATACTGGACACTGGCCGCACATAAGCGACTGCAGCTATCGAGCTCGGTCAGAAATGGAATGAATGAAGCTTCCACCTAGCGGTGAGGCCAGAAATTGTGCCGGCTGCCGAAGCCTGTCGCACTCCTCTGGGGCAATGATTAATGGATGACAGATGAAATGAAATGTCAGTGGTGAGTGTCGCTGGAATGTAAGATGGAAGGGGAAAGCAGAGTACCCGGAGGAAAACCTATCTTGCCTCCGCTTAGTCCAACGAAAGTCTCACACTGAGTGAATGGGATTTGAACCATGGAACCCCGCAGCGTGAGGCCCGCGCGTTGCCGTCTGAGCAACGGAGATTCTCTATTTATTTATGTATTGCCCCTTAATATCAGCTGTGCTCATTGGGATCTAGAAAATAAATAAATAAATAAATAAATAAATAAATAAATAAATAAATACATAAATAAATAAATAAATAAATAAATAAATAATCGATTATAAAGTATAATTTATAAACATGCAAGAGAAAGGGGCCTGAAGTGAACCCCTGGGGAACCAAGCACTTGTCACCCTCCTTGCACGCTGTGCTAATACCGAGAGGTGCCACAATGTCTGCTACGCAGAGCGAGTGAGCTGGCAGTGTAACTTTCCCTTCGAAGTTGGCAACACTGAGTGCTGGAATGTTGTGCCAGGTGCCAGCCTGTCTACTTCAGCAATATCCCCTCCGGGCTCACTTGTTCGTTCGGCCTCCTAAAAAGTATCTGACGTAACAAACAGGGTAACCAACCGCAAAAAGAATAAGAAGAATAAGAATGTCCAGTACAATAAGACAGCCTTGCTCACGCTGTCATGCCATGCGGCTAGTCTTGATCCAGGCGCATTGAACAATACGAGCTCCGGTCCTGTGCACCACATCCTCCAACAGGAGCTATCGCAATATTCGTCAAAATTATTGGCGACTAAACGAGAAGACAGTAGTATGAGATTTATTTCGATCGATTATTACGAAAAATAAATTGAATTAAAGAAAATATTGGAAGTAATGACAGTTCTTCCAAATATTGTATTTTATTTTAAAGAGTAAAACGTAGATCTAGAAAAGGCATTAGACAATGTTGATTGGACCAAACTATTTGAGATTCAGCAGGAGATCGCAATCAGATACCGATGACGAATTATCTACAATCTGTATAAAAATCTATCGGCGGGGATAAGAATCGGGGGGCTTTGAGAAAGATGCAGCAATTCAGAAAGCATTGAGGCAAGGCTGCAGTTTGTCTCCCCTCCTTTTCAATGTTTATATAATCTAGAACAGGCAGTAAAGGAAATTAAAGATGAATGTTAAAAGGGAATCACAATCAAAGGAGATGAGATCAAATCCTTGAGATATGCCGATGATTTTGCAGAAGATCAAGAGAAATTGCTGAATAGCATTGAGGGAGTCTTGGGTGGGGAGTGAAAACCTACAACCTGTTTTCCAGTCATTGACCGGGTCAGGGATGTAATGAATGAAGCAGATATAGGCTTTTAGTACGATGGGGTCGCCACTCTTGGGTGGGGAGTGCAATATAAAAATAAATAAGCGCAAAAAATAACAATAATGGAGTTCTGTCGATCGAAGTCGGGTAATGAAGGAAATATTACATTTGGAAAAGAAGTTTTAAAGGAAGTAGATTCATATTGCTACTTGGGTAGTTAAACAACTAACGATGGCAGAAGTAAGTTGCACATGAAATGCAGACTAGCACAAGCGTTTCGAATATTGATATAGGAATTGTCTGTATGGAAGTGAAACACTGACCACAACAAAGAGAATGGACGCTTTCGAAATGTGGTGCTGACAGATGGGATTACGAACGAAGAGATACTGAAACGAATTGGTGAGAGAGATCTGACAGAATCATAGGACTCGGACTTGTTCAGTTGCTTGCTGACGGAAGTGCAGGCGGTAAAAACGGTAGCAAATGACAGGGTGGCATGGAGTGCTGCATGAAACCATTAGATGACTCAAACAACAGCAACAACAACAACAACAACAACACGAACACTTATGATTGCAGACAACTATCCCTTTCCTTCAAAAGTTCATAAAAAAAAGGAAATATGTCCATACTATGAAATTCGGTACCTTGAAATGGGTTTTAATGTGATTTTATGGTGTTTGTTCTTTATTGTGAATTTCAGTATTTGTTAAAAACATGCTCCAATGCGGTCCATTGTCTGAATAGTCAGAAAACTGGTAATCGGTATAGAGGATCCTGAGTTCGATTCGCAGCCGGGTTATTCCTCTAGCTCGGGGACTGGATAATTTTTTCGTCTTAATAGATCCCCTCAAATACAACACACTGCATTACAGTAACACGCATACTCAGTTCTTTCTCCCCAGATAATTTGGCGTCAGGAAGGGCATGATGAATCACTACTGATCTGCATTTAGGGCAGTCGCCCAGGTGGCAGAGTCCCTATCTGTTGTTTTCCTAGCCTTTTCTTAAATGTGATGCCGTAAAACTGGCCCGGATCCACACGTACTGAACCTTTCAGTCAAAGCGTCATAACTGGAGTCCGGATTTTTAGGCGGTGATATGTTAGAATGCGAAATTACTGAAGAAGTAACACGTAGGCTATAGTCTACCCTACACAAACGTTGCGTTGTGAGTCTTGCATAAAATTTAGGGGTACGGCCCATCAGCACCCCTGGAAGTTATGTTATTTTTGCTACATAACGAGAACGCGCTAAGCGACACTTCCTAATAACCAAATTAGAATGCCTAAAAGCTCGGAGTCTAGTCACAAATAGGACGCGAATATATAGGCTCTAAATGTGTATAAAATAGGGGGGCAGAAAGACCCTAAAATGTAACGGGTAGGAACTTACAAAGCAGTTAACTGAAAAAATTGAAAATTGAAAAGTTCAAGAATTACTTGCGCCGCATTTTCTTAAGAACCCTCTAAAAATACTACTATTGGAATGGTTTTCCATGCAGGTTTCTCCGAAACCCACGGCGCGATTTGATTTAGCCTAACAAATAAGATTCTGAAAATCAGGCTAACGATGTGACGAGTTTCTACAAAAGCTTTGTTTCTTGTCTCAAACTGCGGGACTGCGACTGCTTTTCCACAGAAGAGGAACTAGCTCAGCGTTCCGGCGCTACCTTCGCTTCCTTCATAGAAGCTGCTTTTCAATAATCATATTTAACCAATTATCTGAATAATAATATGATGCATTTTAAGCACAACGCATTTATTGTTTGTTTTGTTGTTATTTAAGTAGATATTTATTTTCCACTGAATTTGCATAAGTGCGATGATTCAGCAAGAGTACAAGTTAACGGCAGACTCCTGAAAATTCTGCGAAATGCAAATAAGAAAACTGAATGTCAAAATCAGTTTTAGACATCAATAAACAGAATAGGTTCAAACATATTTAATAGAAAATTATAGGCACAATCAAAATTACGGTTTTAGGCTTGCGATAGCAGCAAAAAGCCATAACATTTCGAAGCCTGCGTTTTTGAACAAAGAAATAAAAAAGGCAAATAGGGAAAAATCCTTACCAAGTAATAAGAATGAAAATACATTGATACTGTGATATTCAGATATGATTTTATGGTCTTAATAAATTTTACTTTTAAAACATGTTGAAATTTCAAAACAGCTTTCCATAACTTCTATAAAATAAGCTAGTGTTTACAGTGCACTATGAGTTAGAACACTGACCTCACTCAGTCTGATGCTTCGCTTCGACAAAATGAAAGTGACTGAGGTATGAGGGATATATTAGTAAGATCATTCCTTATTCAGCCAGTCCATGTTACGAATGGTGTGAACATTTCGCTCAAAGAATCGGCTGGTGCGCGTATTTCAGTGGGCTTGACAGACTGATAAGTAATAGCAACATCTCGCTCAGTGGGGACAGTAACGGGAAACTACCTTACTCCTCATTTCCTAAGTAGGCATCTTTAGAGAAGTTTAGGCCATCTATGGGAACTGATGGCGGAGCTGGCGAGGATGAAACCAACCTTGGGGTGGTTTATCAATGAAATGTTCGAAAATTAAATATGCCATTAGTAATTTTATAATGCAATAATTCTACACAATTTCCTCTCAAGCAAGGGAGCACACTAAATTGTACCCCGCACATTTCAATAATATTTGGTAGGGTGATCAATAGAGCCCGATGTTCAGCTAGAATACAAACTTACCAATGTGAGTGGCAAGTATCCGTACTCCGGACAACAGTTCACTTATGAGGTTTGCATAACTATTAGGGACCTGGACTAGTATAACCACAAGACGTTATCTTACTCTCACTACATTACGGAAGAAGGGGCTAGACAACACTTCCTATTCCTCCCTACTACTGAGTAAACATCCAGGCTTTAATGATCAACTGGCAATAATTTTGACGTAATTCAACGTTACTGTTACAATACTGTTGAAAAATCGCTGGGCAGCAGCGAAGAGTTAGGTCAGGACGACGGCTACACTGTGAAGATATGTCTATAGTTACGCTCTATAAAGCTAGGTTACTAACAAGTACAGTATATGAGGGTATCAAAGTACGGGGGTTTTAATAACTTCTGTACCTTTTATGACTGAAGCTAATACATTTTGCAATATGCATACTTGTAACATACTGTTTTATTAATAGACCTCTCATATTTAGCCAGTAAAAGGTTAGAATGCAAACTAATTTTGTTATTAGGATATGACGTCTAGCCCGCTGTTCTCCAGTGTAATGAGAGTAACATAAACTCTAGGGGTTCTTATAGTCCGTACCTATAATGTTTAAGCAAAACTCGTAGCACAACCATTGTTCAGGCTACACTATACTTGTTACTCACCTCAATAAGTTTGCATTATAACTAATACTGGCTAAAAATCCGGGCTCCATTTATTGCCAGAAATTATCGTATTTCCATTAGAATCACTCATATTTCATGCTGTAGACAGCCTGCGTAACAACGGCAGACGTAAAGCGATATTCCGACGTCTTAATTAAGGCCTATATATATACTGTATATATCATCAGCGTTACTAATGATTACAGTCCGGAATATTTAGGTAGTGATAGGTTAGAATCTGAACTAATTAGGAAATGTAGTATAATCCGCTCTTCCGTAATATAGCGAGATAGGCAGTGCCCCTAATGTTTATGGAAATCTCAGGGCAGAACTGTTGTGCAGACTGGAATATATTTGTTACTCGCTACAATTAGTTTGCATTTCAGCCTATTAAACCATCGGGCTCTAATGATTATTAAAGCAGTTTCTTTGAATAATTTAACTGACACATACCCAGGGCAGTATCTGTTCTAGCTGTTTGCGCAGGTTGGCTAACGTCGCATGAACTCATCCAAGGCTTTCTGCGACGCAAGAATAGGAAAGTAATGGGACTGTCCTAGCAACTGCCCGGTGTGAAAATGGGAAATCACGCAAAAACCAACTTCAGGGCTGTATCAAGTTCACCACTACGCGACTCTAACCGCGCGACCAACTCGCTCGGTTTTGTGCGTACTTAAGCGAATGATCAACGAGTCATACACGTGATTCAAAACGATCGCAGCCAAAGTACATTAGATGGACACTCGTTTCTGAACTAAATCTGGAGTACATGAGGAAAAGAAATTAAAACAGGTCAGCTATACGGAAGTATATTATTATTTTCATTTTGAAGCGACTCGATGAAACTGAGCTGGTAATATCTTAAAAACAAGTTTTAGACATTCTAAAGTATTTAAGAAAAATCTCGTCACCAATAATTATTTCCTTTTCAGGGTAAGGGATTCTTCACGTCATATACGTACGTCCGGTTTTTCATGTAACCCCGTTTCTCTCTCTCTCTCTCTCTCTCTCTCTCTCTTCATGTACAATGAATACAATCTCGACTAAATCTATGTCCGTAAGCTTTACAATCCCGAAACGTCACTCATTTCCAACTACTGACAAGTGTATGTGTATATAGCTGTCACTCAGACGTCACGGGTGCTTACAGCGTCTTCACGTGACTTCACTAATCCCGAGGCAATAAAGTGATTATACAACTCCTTTGTAAGAAGTCTGCTGGAATATGCACCTCTCATTTAAGATCACGGCTATATTTTCTTAAATAACTCATGTAGAAAATAATTACAGTAAATTTCATTCTCGTGATGCTTTAATGAAACAGATTTCCTATAAATTCTTACAAAAAAAGACGAGTTACCGAATTTCTTCTACTTATCTAAACAATATTTATTAATCTTATTCGTAGCACTATCTTCCTCTGCCTGTTCAACTTACCTGCTTGAATCCATCTACATGCCCTTATACTGCTCAAGATCAAAAACTCAGCAACATACTAATTCATCATTGTTAAAGCCAATGAAAATATTTAATTAATAGAACAATGAATACAGTCTGGATATATTTGCATTTACATAATCTTCTCTAGTAAAGCAATATAAACACATAACTGTTTTTATCCTGAATAAATCCGTTACGGACCACAAGAGACACCTTTGACCGAAGTGATGGTAAAAAACGTTTTAGCCGACACAGCAATTAAAAAATGACGCCCACCGTGTAAAAACTCGCTCTGTAGACCCTTATAGTTAAGCTCATAGTTTCACTACGATTTCCCGTTTCTCTTGATACTACCTACCTCATTATCATCTAAATAGTCGTCTTCGATAACGCCACTATCATAACTTTTTTGCTAGTCGCCTTACGTCGCACCGACACAGATAGGTCTTATGGTGACGATGGGATAGGAAAGGCCTATAAGTTGGAAGGAAGCGGCCGTGGCCTTAATTAACGTACAGCCCCAGCATTTGCCTGGTGTGAAAATGGGAAAGCACGGATGACCATCTTCAGGTCTGCCGATAGTGGGATTCGAACTCACTATCTCCCGGATGCAAGCTCACGGCCACGCGCTTCTAACCGCACGGCCAACTCACCCGGTACTATCATAACTTAGGCTATAATTATAGTAATAATACAGAATGGAAATTGTTATTAAATACCTTCTGTGTATATTAAAATGAATATCTGATACACAGTTTGATAGCTGAAGTCGTTAAAGTGCGGCCAGAGTCCAGTATTCGGGAGATAGTGGGTTCGCTCCCCACTGTCGGCAGCTCTGAAAATGGTTTTCTGTGGTTTCCCGTTCTCACACCAGGCAAAAACTGGGGCTGTACCGTAATTAAGGCCATGGCCGCTTCCTTCCCACTCTTAACCCTTTCCTGTCCCATCGTCGCCAGGAGACCTATCTGTGTCAATGCGACGTAAATCAACTTGTAAAAAAATAGGATATCTGCAATATTGTTGTCGATTGTTTATATTATCCTACTTATTTTATTTATAAAACTTCTCTCAGCTGAAGAATGTCGCAATATAGAAAGCATAACGAGACACTGAAACGAATAATTTCGTCTTGCAATGATAATTTTATTCATTACATTATTATTATAATGACGTTAAGCGTATAGGAATGATTTTTAAGCAATGGAATTGAAGATCGTAAATCTAACAAAAAGTAGCCGTTGTGGAATTTCTAAGTTGAACTGCTTGCGAAAACGTACAATGAAACGAGGAATGGTCCCTCAAGGTCCTGCCATTGGCCTTATCACTTTAATGTTCTATAATAATGTATGGTCGGTTGATAGACCACCTACTTCTCCCCATCAGTTTCTTTTGGCTGGTCAGTGCATTATTAGTTCATACATGACTACTTTTCACAAGGGCTTCCATTGGAGTTAATATAATTTTAATTTGTTCTTTTTTTAATTTATTGTAGTCTTATACGTGTATGTGTCTCGCATCATTAGATTTGTACTGATTGAGCACAATAAATAAATAAATAAATAAATAAATAAATAAATAAATAAATAAATAAATAAATAAATAAACCTTATTCACCCTACCAAATTTCATTGTAACTGGTCAGGGCCAACATAAAACGTTCCCTTGTACGAGCCTTGTGCATTCGCTCTTGAGCCACGTGTTTTGCAAGTGGTTCTGTGTGGGATAATCAGGAATCTCATCTCTGTCACTGACTCACCAAGTCATTGCGGAGAAAGGCGATCGCTGTCAACGATTAAAAAGAGACATCAGTAAACAACGCAGGAGTAACTGTGTTACACTGAGGCGTAGTATTACCTGGCAGAGCGTGATTCACCAGGCTTTGAAGGGAGGAAAAAACTGTGACCCAATACGGGAGAAGCAACCTAACAGGAAGAAAATAACCAAAACGAACGTTCTCAAACTCGTGTCCGGTTATTTCAGTTCTCACGCATTCATCTCGGAGCTGACATCACAAGCAACATTCAGTTATAAGCGGATGATTGTAATGAACTTTAAAAATATGGAACTTGATGCGGCGAATCTTGAGGGAAGAAAAAAAAGCTTCGATTCAGTTTGGTTTTTTGTAAAATATCAATAACCGAGTACAACACTGGGTTTTTAGACAGTAGTAGTAGTAGTAGTAGTACGACTGTCGACCATACGTAAAGCCAGGTCATCACCGCACCCAGTGTGCACTGTACTTATGAAATGTTTCCTGGAACGTGCATTGTGGGAGGGCGCACGACTCGGCTGACGTACCACACTTTCCTTATTTTTTCTCCTTACTCGTTTAAATGCCCGACTATCTGCTCAAGCTTTCTGGCCTTCGTTAAGGTGCAGCCCCTTGTTTTATCTGTACGTCGCCCTACTTTTAAGTCTTCCCAGATTAACGTTTGCAACCCTACTCTTTTGTCGGTGACCATCAAGAACAAATCGTGCTGTTTTCCTTTGAATATTTTCTAGTCCTGGTGAGGGTCCGATACACCAGAGCTCTAACTGGGTTCCTATACGCCCTCACCTTTACATCCTTACTACAACCCGTAAGCTATACAAAGAGATCAGTAACCTTAATTTACAATCCCCTTTATGTGATTACTCCGATCAGGATCTTCCTTATATTACGATGTGGGTATTCATAGTGACCCCCGTGCACTACTGCCATCATATCAACACAGTAATTAAAACCGTAAGACTTCTGTTCTTTACCTCAATTTTTCACTTTTTTCTTTTATCCATCTCATAACATTGCCGAGGTCTTTCTGTAGTCGATCACAGTCCTACGCAATAGGCCTTATCTGTGATTCCAACTCCTTACTCATATAGGCTATATAAAAATCAAAGGTCGAATAATAGTTCCCTGTGGTAACCCTACCGGTCTCAACCATCACAGGTTCAGATAATGCTTCACTTACTCTAATTCTCTGAGCTCTATTTTCTAGAAATTGAGCCACCCATTCAGCCATTTATTTGCCTATTCGAATAGCCTTTCATGATCTACCCTAGCAAAGGCCTTGCATACAAGTAGAAGTCTCCCAACAAGGCATCGACCCACGTCCTATCAAATGGGCCAAACACACACTTTTACCTACACAACTATGGATTTTGTAGGTGTAATTTTTCACAATAAAAGCGATGGTCTGTTTTTTTTGTGTTCAGTTATACATTCTTGTTTTGCCCAAATATCAGAAGGATAAAGATTTGCTCTATAATTTAAGGCGCAGTTTTCCACGAATTTCACGCCAGACAACGAGTCGTCGGAATCATCGCCAGCCGCAAGGCACGGTCCAGTTGCATATCAGAACAGCTGGCAGTACTCAAGTACGAGGCTGCCAAACATCCACTGCTTCCATCATTCGTAGCATGTTACTAGAACAAGCAAAGTCAAACACAAAGGAGGAAGATTATAACTGTAAATGTTCGTAGTTAGTATGATCACAGCGTAAGGATTCTTAGTTTACCAGCAATTCGAATGACGAGGCCGTCGCGTTCCATATAAAAATCACACAGGCATCACACAACGCCTTCACGAGAAGTCATTATTGGTACCTTAAAATCAATATAGAAACGGATTTATGACGTAACAGAATGAATAACTTTTCCTCGGATTTATGTGAATAAGTTACATAGGAAGATGGCTTAAGTTCATCTCTGATCTCCGTGGACATTAATACCTTGAAAATGTCTGAGGTCATCAGCCAGAAGGGTGGTTGGATCCTCAAATGGCATCAATTATGACTATCATGGTGTAGAAAAATCGCGAAAACAGAAGGCGGTCCATAATGAAAAGTACTAGACTAGATGAGATGAGTAGTTTGCCATGCTTTCTCCACTGAGCCAGAATGGTATATTGCAGCGCCCCTGACTCTACGAGGAACAGCAATTATACGCTGTGATTGTCTTCACTAGAGCAGTAATAGGTTAGAATAGTGATGGGATAATCGATTAAAGAGAAATCGCATATTCGATTATTTCATTTTATTCCATTATATTTCCCAATCGATTATTTTTTCGATTATTCATTCGAAACTCCATTCGATACCATGAGGCAATCGAACAGTGAATTCTTCTATTCCATTATTTTATTTGATTGCTTACTCGATTATTTAAATAATCGGATGGTGGTTATTCGATTATCCCATCACTAGGTTAGAAGCAAGTAACCTGAGCAACAGTAATGCTATGAGTTTTGCATCAACATTAGGGGTACGAGCTCCAAGAATCTCACTACATTACAAAAGAGCGGGTCAGAGGACAGTTAGTTTGCATCCTGAATCTTTATTATTCAGAACCAACCAGAACTGTGACAAGACTGGAAGATGTCCCGTTCCACACGCCACAACATGCCCAGTCTAATAATAATATCCAAAAATGAGGAATACGAAATGAAAAATTCTAAGACACGCTTGGATTTTACAACAGGATTAGAAAGTTAGGGAGTTTCCAGGAAAAATACAGAAAGCGTCGTACTGTCTGGACGGATGAATGAAGAAAAGAACACAGTCAAGGGAGGAAATACTGGTGAGACCAAAAATAGAGAAAGGAGACAAAAAATGAATTAATTTTCCGTGGTCCATAGATGCCCGGAATCGAAGAAATAATAATAATAATAATAATAATAATAATAATAATAATAATAATAATAATAATAATAATAATAATAATAATAATGGGCTGAGTGGCTCAGACAGTTGAGGCGCTGGCCTTCTGACCCCAACTTGGCAGGTTCCATCCTGGCTCAGTCCGGTGGTATTTGAAGGTCTTGAAATATGTCAGCCTCGTGTCGGTAGATTTACTGGCACCTCCTGGAGGACTAAATTTCGGCACCTCGCCATCTCCCAACACCGAAAAGGTCGTTAGTGGGACCTAAAGCCCGTAGTAGTATTGTTACACATAACAATAATGATAAGCTCATGTACCTAGGAGAAGTAATTCAGTCTTCAGGCTTGAATCCTGAAGCAAATAAGGAGAGGATCTCAAGGTTACAGGCCTATAGACTCACCTGGAGCAGATACAACAACAAATCAACATCCAGTAAAGCAAAATTAGGACATTACGACTCAGTTATTAAACCAGATTTTTTTTTTGCAAGTTGCTTTACGTCACACCGACATAGATAGGTCTTCTGGCGACGATGCGACAGGAAAGGGCTAGGAGTGGGAAGGAAGTCGCCATGGCCTTAATTAAGGTACAGCCCAAGCATTTTCCAAGTGTGAAAATGGGAAACAACGGGAAACCATTTTCAGACTGCCGACAGTGGGGTTCGAACCCACTATCTCCCAAATCCTGTATATTGGCCGCACTTAAGCGACTGCAGATATCGTGCTCGGTACCTGAAGCACTATACGCCTCGGAAACCTTGATCATTGGAGGCAGATCAGTTTTGTATTTATTTATTTTATTTATTTATTATTTATCTATTTATTTAATTATTAGGTACAGCCTGTGGAGGGCCATTTTACACTAATAATAATAAGTTTAAATAAATAAAAAAGATAACAAAGGTATAAACAACAATATTAAGTAACAATTATTGACAATAACAATGTAACAACAATGGCAAGTGTCGGTTACAGAAATTAGGAAGAAGAAAGGTCGAGGGCTGAATGGACGGAAGGAAATGGAAGCCTAGAGCGGACTTCAAAGAAATATTTTAATTTTTTGTTTGAAGGATGCGAAAAGGTGTGAATATGTCGACATCGGGCAGTGAGTTATCAAGAATAGGGAGGCGGTGGAAGATAGAGCGTTGTTGTAAGGTTAGGCGCGGAGGGCGCCGGTGGCGTGTTGGGCGGGGAGGAACGTGTATTACATTTGGTGTAGCGATTGATATTTTATGAAGGTACCGGTAACACAGATCGGAGAACTGTAAACGGCTCCTCAGGTAGTTCAAGATGTTCGATTTAGTTGTGTTCTTAAAAACAGGATTGCGAGTCTTAACAATGAAAGAGAAAAAGTTAAATTAACTATTTAGTTTAGATATGTTTGGTATAGCAGATGAGGACCAAATAGGGAAACAAAACTCAATAATGGGGAGAAGACAGGGGACGAAGTATAATTTTAAGGCGTTAATATATGTAATCAGTGCCTAGGCTACGCATAGCTCGGTCTTTTACTGACTCGGCATGAGCAGAGAAACTTAGTTTACAGTCTATTATAACACCTAGGTCTCTTACCTGAGAAGCCGATTGCAATGTATTTCCCTGGATGGTATAGGCAGTGTTCATTCCTTGCTTTAGCAATGGGAAGGAGAGTGTAGTGCACTTCTGAACACTGGGAGAATGAAGGCACAGAGAAACAGGAGAGGGTAATATTAAGGTAAATCTTTCGTCCAGTCTACTCAGAGGGAACGTGGATGAAAGGGAAGTATCGGGGGCTTTGTCGCGTTCTGAGAAGATCACCGACACCATTAGGAAAAGTTCTATGGCCACATTCTCAGAATGAACAATGAGAGAACCTCTCTCAATAAAACTCAAGAAGAACTGGCTTAGTGACAAACGAAATTGGCATCCCACAGCAAAATGTTCAACATAACTCCAGTTCAAGAAAGCAGTCAACAACCAGCATTTTGCTGAGAAAATGAAAACCAGGACAATGAATCATGGACTGAAAAATGCAGGAAAACCTTCAGTGCCCAGAAGAAGAGATTTTTGGGAGAAGTAAAAGTCAATATTAGCCAAATAAGGTGTATCGCGCTCCACAGATGGGCACAACGCTGTGGTCTCAGCTGCCCACATGTCACGTAGATTGCTTCCGTGTCAATTTTACCCTACCAGATGGCAAATAAACGTCTCTCTGTAAGGCGCTCTACGGTAATGTATTTTTCTAGGGTTGAAACTAAATCTGACACCAAAGATATTTTAGATGCTGATATTGTACGACATGGAGTTTCAAATGAACTTACTTCCTCCCCTCAAACATCCGCGTACGTCTGTCGAGTTCGAAGCCATGCCCTTGGGATCCACAGATAAAGCATACTGAGCACCCTGTACTTTCTGGATTACCCGCGTATTCCGAGATCGGGCGCAGCAGAGTTCCCAATGAAAACAATAGAATCCATTAACTTCTGTTTTCATCGTCGGTGACTTGGAAGGAGAGATATCTCGAGGCCGTTCACGTAAGATGAGAAGATAAACTGATTATGAGAGCCTCAGGGCGCGCAGGATCAGACCTCTCCACACCGCACAACGATGGTGACGGAACCTGGCTCTAAGTAACACTAATTACATTTTACGATTTCCAAAGACGCTCAGATACCGGAATTTTGTCCCGTAAAACGTATCTGAGTTTCTTTAAATACCATCGGACTCAGCCAGACTGGACTAATTTTGAACTCAGTTTTTTGTCCGGTGAGCTCCTTGGTTGAATGCTTGTCAGAGTTTCCTTCGGTTCAGATGGCACCAAGTACGATTCCCGGGCGGAATGAGTATTTTAACTGCGTATGGTTAATTCCTCTAGCTCGGGGACTGTGAATTTGTCTTTGTCTAAATACACACCTTGTCTATATACAACAAACCACCCAGACAACCATCAGGGAAACTTGCAATACTGAACACATTCCTGCAATAAGGGCAGGTCTCAGGAGGGACAAACCCGAACTCCGAATACCCCAGTCAGAAGAAAAAATCAGCTGCTTCTAAAATCCCCGACCCAGCCCGAAATCAAACGCAGAACCCTCTGAAATGAAGGCTCTGGCAGTGACGATTCAGTCCTGGAGCTTCATTTATTAATTTTGTATTATTGTTAATTATTCTTGTTGATATCCTTACATTTAGGAAGGTTTTCCCTTACCACCAGCTCCCGTTTTACGACTCAGTAGTTATCAATCAAGTTTAGTAGAGCGTGGATGGTTAGGCATTAATAAGTTAGAATGCAAACTCATTTCGATTTCGCTAGTAAGAAGCGTCTTCCGTAATGTAATTTCTAGGGGTTCTAATAGGTTGCACCCCTAATGTTTATGCAACTCTCCTAGCAGAACAGTTGTGTATGTTTGCATATTTACCTATCAATGCCTTAACATCCAGGTACTAACGACTGGTTAGGGATATTCTTACTGTGTAAACGAGCGCTCAACAATGTCTGAAACGTCTCTTTCAAATCCTATTATTAAAGTTTTCTATTTCCGACATCGGCACAATAAAGGCGGGGAAGCCGTCCGCAGGCGGGACAAGAAAACGGCGAACACAAACGCTAACTAAGAGAGAGATAAAATAACAAGCTGAAGCGGTGAGCCGGAGGGAACACGGAGAACAAGTCTCAGGTACAGTATATTATTACCAAGTGTTTTGTTTGTTTTAGAATCTCCGTCGCATTCCACACACCGTTTCGCAGACTGCCTGTTGCCCAGTCGACAACAATAACAAGAAGCAGCCTTCTTCTCGAACACGACGAGAGTGGAATGGTAATAATAGAGGCTCGCTTAATTAATACTGTCAGATGTTAGCAGGCCGACACACACGCAGGAGCTGCGAAGATCTGCACATGATGACGATAACAATAATAATTTATATGAATCATTATTCTCTCTCTACACCTCAACCTTTGCTTATTTTTATATTTTTGTCCCAGACTGACCTATACAGAAGTGAAAAGTAGGTTCAGATCAATTTTGATAACAAACTGTCTTGTGACTGGGGTCATCGTGACGGAAGTATAACTCTGGAGGGTGCGATGTAAAGTACTGTTACCTAGCAACCGTGCAGGCTGTATGGTTCAATTCAATTTCAATTCAATAAATACTGATCTGCATTTAGGGCAGTCGCCCAGGTGGCAGATTCCCTATCTGTTGCTTTCCTAGCCTTTTCCTAAATGATTTCAAAGAAATTGGAAATTTATTGAACGTCTCCCTTGGTAATTTATTCCAATCCCTATCTCCCCTTCCTATAAAAGAATATTTGCCCCAATTTGTCCTCTTGAATTCCAACTTTATCTTCATATTGTGATCTTTCCTACTTTTAAAGACACCACTCAAACTTATTCGTCTACTGATGTACTCCCACGCCATCTCTCCACTGACACCTCGGAACATACCACTTCGTCGAGCAGCTCTTCTTCTTTCTCTCAATTCTTCCCAACCCAAACTTTGCAACATTTCTGTAACGCAACTCTTTTGTCGGAAATCACCCAGAACAAATCGAGCTGCTTTTCTTTGGATTTTTTCCACTTCTTGAATCAGGTAATCCTGGTGAGGGTCCCATACACTGAAACCATACTCTAGTTGGGGTCTTACCAGAGACTTATATGCCCTCTCCTTTACATCCTTACTACAACCCCTAAACACCCTCATAACCATGTGCAGAGATCTGTACCCTTTATTTACAATCCCATTTATGTGATTTCCCCAATGAAGATCTTTCCGTAGATTAATACCCAGATACCTACAATGATCGCCAAAAGGAACTTTCACCCCATCAATGCAGTAATTAAAACTGAGAGGACTTTTCCTATTTGTGAAACTCACAACCTGACTTTTAACCCCGTTTATCAACATACCATTGCCTGCTGTCCATCTTACAACATTTTCGAGGTCACATTGCAGTTGCTCACTATCTTGTAACTTATTTATTACTCTATAGAGGTAGTCATCTGAAATTAGCAGCGTTTGAAGGATGGCCACGACTAAGAGACATACTTTTATGGTCATTTGATTTTCGTAAAGGGAAAAGTGGTTTCGCTTCTGATTTGAATGATTGGTTAATTGATTGATTGGTTAATTAATTGATTGGACTGTTGATGGGAAAAGTACTAAAAGAGAATTTCTCCTACTTCAGTATTTCAGTTCAGAGATAGCCATTTTGTGTCAACACCAGGCAAATGCCGGGATGGTACCTTTTCCAAGGCCATGCACAGCAGTATATGTAACTCACTCCTGTAGGGAGTACTGGAAAAGACAGCGAGGCGATGACGTCCGGGAAGCCCCGGTGACGGTGGAGTCCTTAGCTGATTCCCGACACTGTTTCCACTTACTTGTGCCAGGCACCTCAATTTCATCTATCGTATCGGACCTCAAGTGGGCAACTCTTGTTCTTTGCCGACCCCGGCGATATTAGAGCATTCCAGGCGTAGGGAATCTTTCATTTTCCCGCCCTTCGTGACCCTTGTTTTTCTCTGCTCGATACCTTCATGTTTCGAAGTATCGGATGCCTTCCATTTGTTCTTGTTAAATAGAGGATGGTTGCCTAGTTGTACTTCCTCTTAAAACAATAATCACCACCACCACCGCTCACATCCTGTGATATTCCCGGCACAAAAAGGCATTCAACAAACACATAGCAATTGGGAAATATCCCGGGGCCAATGATATGTGATAATGAGGTAAAGTTAACAACAACAACAAGAGTACGTTTCGTACTTGACAAGACACCTCTTTCGTTAACATCACCTTAAACCATTAGAAGCAACCTTTCATCTGAGCAAAGCGGTGGTAAGAGGGACGTGTGTCATCCGATCCTAGACAAAAACACAATTCACAGATTGGGTGTAACTGGTGAATATGTAATAGATAAATTAATTGTAACAAAATGATTTGGATTGTAATAAATGATTACTCTCCCCAGTTCGCGGCGACCCAAGTATTCTATTCTAGCAAGCAAAGTAGTTTCATTATTAGAACGTTACTAACATTATTACGTACGGAGAATAATATACATTCTAGGGGTTAAAAAAAGTTTATGCAAATATCACAGCACAAGCGTTGTGCGGGCTAGTATTTACTTGTTACACGCTTCAGTAAGTTTGTATTACCGTCCAAAATTTCGAACTCTAGTGATGAGAAAACATACATCCGCTGTCTATTAACGACAGATCACGAGTGAAATAATATTCCAGAACTGATTCACTAAACGTTTCATCACGCGGACTGATGGAGACATGTGCGAGAGTGCGGGCAAGTTCTAGCATATGTTGTATAAATATCTTGGTCTACTGACGACATTTTTATAGCCATCTAATTCTGTACATTAAAGTCATCGCGGGTGAATGTATAAACAAGCTTAGGGAATGGCAACAAGATGTTGGGTGTGTCTGCAGGACCGGCTAAGGAGTAGGTGCCAAGTCCCGTCCTGTCTGCATAAAGCGAGCGGCAGAAGTCCCGGAGGTAGAGGGAAGCGATCTATCAGAGATATATTGCCTAATTAATAGACGCAGGCTTATCTGCACATTGCGAGCACAAGGTGGCAATCTGTCTTTTTAAAATTAATTAATTTCGTGTGGCTATTTCTAGCCGGGTGCAGCCCTTGTAAGGCAGACCCTCCGATGAGGGTGGGCGGCATCTGCCATGTGTAGGTAACTGCGTGTTATTGTGGTGGAGGATGGTGTTATGTGTGGTGTGCGAGTTGCAGGAATGTTGGGGACAGCACAAACACCGAGCCCCCGAGCCATTGGAATTAACCAATGAAGGTTAAAATCCCCGACCCGGCCGGGAATCGAACCCGGACCCTCTGAACCGAAGGCCAGTACGCTGACCGTTCAGCCAACGAGTCGGACTTTTTAAAATTAGTGTAAATGATAACGTTATTATTGACTACAGCATAAATTAAATATTTAATAATAATAATAATAATAATAATAATAATAATAATAATAATAATAATATGCAAAGTGGTCGGATGAACGCCGTGCTCGAAAACATACAGAATACGTCAGGATGTATAATAAAACTTACCGTGATATCTAGTCGGGCAATTAGCGAATAAATAAACAAATAAATAAATAAATAAATAAACGTCAGTATCCACGAATGGTAAATCGAGACAATAGAAAACTGCAATTATTCCAGCGGATTTATATGCAACAGAGTGGTTCTCAGATAGAAGAATATGCAAATCAGAGAAGAGGATCGTATGGAAAAAATTACGGGACCTATTCGGGAAAATGGTACATAGCAATTGAGACCAGAAAAAGATTTATAAAAAAGCATCAGAAAACATAGGTCATGCTTTCAGAAAATAAAGTTTAAGACCCTTTGGTCACCTGTAACAGATTGGAAAAATACACATTTTTGAACAGTATGGAAATTTAAAAAACTAGGATTTTTGAAATAAGCGGAAGATGATTTGCAACTACTCAACATTAAACAAGAACAAATTGCAAATTGAAACTAATTAAGGAAAGCAATATTTGATGGTAAATTACCAGAGAAAGCCCGGACAAAATAAAGCAGTAAATGGCCGGAATAATGAAAACACCGAGAAGGTTAAAACTGTTTTGGGAAGACAAGAAGAAGATACCTGTTTCATGCGGTCGTAAGATGGCCTAATCAAATTAATGAATGAACAAATGAACAAACTATTCACCACTATGTGCATGCGCAGAGGCCCGCCGTGACTCTCAAAAAATATAACTGTATTATTAGAAATGAAGTCCCATTAACTACTTTTCAGGTTTTCGAGAACACAGGTGTGCCGAAATTTTGACATGAGATTGACGTATTTCACCAGCTTCAAATAGCAGCGGTCTGAGGCGGCCACTGGACTGAGGTAGCGTCGAACCCAGCCAACTTGAACTCAGAAGGCAGAAGCTATTCAGCTCGGCTCACCACTACTCACTGTCACATACGACTTCTACATACGTGTGTCCGGGTACTTGTGATTACACAGTGTACATCCTAGAGTTTAGGCAACCCTGTTTACAGACATCTGCTCCTTCAAGGTGACGACGATGATGATGATTTTGATGATTTTTTATAACTTGTTTTACGTCGCACCGACACAGATAGGTTTTATGGGGCGATAGTGCCATAGGAAAGGGCAAGAAGTGGGAAGGAAGTGGCCGCGGCCTTAATTAAGACCAGCTCAGCATATGTCTGGTGTGAAAATAGGAAACCATGGAAAACCATCTTCAGGGCTGCCGAATACTGGATACTGGCCCCACTTAAGCGCTGCAACTATCGAGCTCGGTGGCCGTATTTCTAAGCAGTAGGCCTACTTACTTACTGACGGCAGTAACAAGGACTGCACAACAGTTATGCTATGAGATTTGCATAAACATTACGGGTACGCCCCATCAGATCCCATGGAATTTATGTTACTCTCATTACACTAACGAAGAGCGGTGTGGACGACAGTTACCAATCAGCAGATTAGTTTGCTTTCTAACCTATTACTGCCAAAATATCCAGGGCCTGATGATGATGATGATGATGATGAAAAAAGCCTGTTGTGGCTGGATGCTTACGCAGCAGCACTGTAGACAGAGCGACTGTAATTTACAATTAAGCATTTCTCGTGACCTCAGATATTAAAAACAAAAAATCCAGTGAAGTTCCAGAGTAGAGACGGCTGACATACAGTCGCCAATTTGTTATGATTTTCTTGTAACAAATTACACGAGGGGATCATTGAGCTTTTTACGGCTTAACCATTAATCACTTCAAGTGGACCTTTTCTTTCTCTGATGAACTCTCCCTCCAAGAGCCTGTTTCTGTTCTCATCAATAAAAGCGTGCTCACAATTTGATGGAACAGGCTCGTCCTAATCACCTCTCATTGTCGTTCATTTTTTCCAAATCTTCACTCTTTATCTTTTAGGCTTGCAGTTTCTGTCATCCCTTGGCTGACCGGACAGCGTTAGGAAGCTTCAGCTCAGAAGGGCATCTGATTAGCCGTACCGCAAAACTCCTAGCATAACCACTGTGCAGAATACTTGTCACCGCTTCAGTAAGTCTGCATTGTAATCTATTACTGCCTTAAAATCCGGGGTCTGAACTCGAGACTGGGCAACATTATCTACTGCATGTGTATAAAGTTTCATTACAATTGAATAAGTGGTTCCCATGGTAGGATCATTGAATTGGAACAAGATCATTCTGATCAACAGGTCAGTGAAGATCGCCGGTAAGCATCGCATTCAACCCCACGACCAGTAAATCGAAAGGTTTGTTATACAGTAACCTGTATTAGGAATTACATTTTCCTAAAAATTCCCAGTCATACTTGGATTGTAGGAAACAAGGAGGCAAGTTCGTGATCATCATGCGTCCACTAGAGCGCGATGAAGACCAATGCAAGTAGGCAGTTGAGAACACATGCAATATGCAGGGCAGTGTTCTCCCTAGGACATTTTTAATGGGCGCACCGCCCTACCATTTTTAGAGACCACCCAGCTAACATAAGCTAGATGTGTGCTAGTTATATAATTTCAGTCAATGGGTGTTCCAAATTAAAACGTACATACTGTAAAGCTGTTTATTTAAACGTTCTTTATTGTCAGCATTATTGCAACATCGCATAGTGTCGTTCGCGAGCGATGTCTGGAGTAGCGCGACATCCATGCGAGCACTCGGCACTCCACAGAAAGCCCCGGTGTTACACGAGCTGTAGAGCACTAAAATAGTTCAATTATACAGTAAATATTTACCTGGCTGATATTATTAATGCGCAGAGGGGCATAAATTGAAATGTTATCATTTCAATTGTCCGGCTCCATGGCTAACGTGCTGGCATTTGGTCCACAGGGTCCGAGGTTCGATTCTCGGCCGAGTCAGGAGATTTTAATTCATAGATGGTTCGGGGGCTGGGTATTTGTGTGCAGATTTCATCATTAGAATTCATCACAGGTAGGGCCCCATGCTGTACCTGCAGCAGTCCTCTTCGGAGCCCTCATGCCATTATTATTATTATTATTATTATTATTATTATTATTATTATTATTATTATTATTATTATATTTATTTCTTACGTAGTTTACCCCACCCGGCCACTCATACCTGCCACCCGGCCACTCATACCTGCCACCCCGCTACTCATACCTGCCACCCAGCCACTCATACCTGCCGCCCAGCCACTCATACATGCCACCCAGCCACTCATACCTGCCACCCAGCTACTCATACCTGCCACCCAGCCACTCATACCTGCCACCCGGCTACTCATGCCTGCCACCCGACCACTCATGCCTGCCAGCCGGGTACTCATGCCTCTCACCCGGCCACTCATGCCTGCCAGCCGGGTACTCATGCCTTTCACCCGGCCACTCATGCCTGCCACCCGGCCACTCATACCTGCCACCCGGCTACTCATACCTGCCACCCCGCTACTCATACCTGCCACCCAGCCACTCATGCCTGCCACCCGGCCACTCACACCTGCCACCCCGCTACTCATACCTGCCACCCAGCCACTCATACCTGCCACCCGGCTACTCATGCCTGCCAACCGGCCACTCATGCCTGCCACCCGGCCACTCATGCCTGTTACCCAAAGAGTTATCAGGCCAAACTTGAGTAAAATGATCCGAAAACATAAAAGTGACAAATTTTAAATAATATTTTACAATCAATTCACTGAACGAGTTAGTATCTTATAGGCATTATTGTAAGTTCTTGCCGTGCCAAGAAAACAACGTTTCGCACAGAACTTTGCCCCGTACCTTCAGAACAAAATCTCGACTGTTCACGATTAAGACTTCTCCAATTGGAGGTGTCTCTTCTGGAATGTGAACATTTCCAAGAACAAAGTTTCGTTAGTCCCCAGATTGACAAAGCGTTGTGAAGATTCTCAAGTCTCCGTATTATGTAAGAAAATTACTCAAAAAGTATAAAATAGTTTGAAAAATTCCATGAGTTAATAATAACGTATAATTTTATAAAACGTATGAACTAAAAATACAAAATAGCAAATAATGTCAAAAATGACCTAATAAATTAGTATTTTAGGAAGTGGGAACTATGATCCTGCGGGTAAGACGGCCAGATGTAGGGCTAAACACTCTACCCCGCCAAAGGCCTTCATCGCCTGTATGGATATCACGTTATGCTATAGAGAAACACTCCATGTACCGTTTAGCGAGGTATACCATTCAGCCAACCTCGCCTGCAGTGAGGACATTGCTCCGTCTCCTCATTGAACGTTCAAACAGCTCCGTCTGCTTTCAATATACTAGTACATTTGTTAACACTGAGAACCACTTGGAATTGTCAACAGTCTACTACATATCGTGTCTCTCACTTTCAAATAATAAATGTTTCACGAACGACTGTACGGAGCGCAGCCACACGTCTCTTAATCCAAGAGCCCTTGGTCCTGTCTTCTTAAGATGGTTTATATATAAAACTATTAATCTCTAGAATGAGCAACAAGATCGTGAATTTCTATAATAAATAATGCTTTTACATTTTTACCAAATTAACCAGGTGGATAATTTCAAGCATTCAGGAACTGTATTCTCCCCAGGATGGAAGTACAAAGAGTAACAAAGGGAACTGCGTTCTCAGACGAACCTTACCTTTACATGGGTCTGTTTTCAGAACAACTTTTCCGCACGAAAATAAAATAAGTGAAGTTGGTGTATCTTAACACTGATCTGCATTTAGGGTTGTAGCCTACCTGGGCGATGGCAGATTCCCTATATTTATCTTACCTAGTCTTTTCTAAATGACTGTCAAGAACCTGGACATAATTTATTTCAATCCCTAATTCCCATCCTCTAAAAGAATATTTGTCCAAATCTGTCCTCTTGAATTCCAAATTTATCTTCATATTATGATCTTTCCTATTTTTAGAAGCTCTGATCCAGCTTATTCCACGCCATCTCTCCACCGACAGCTCGAAACATACCACTTAGACGAGCAGCTCGTCTCCTTACTCCCAAGTCTTCTCAGCCCAAAATTTGCAACATTATTGGAACTCTACTACTTTGTCGGAAATCACCCATCGTTTCAGTTCTCGTATCAAGTAGAGGGTCTCATACTCTAACTGCGGTCTCACCAGAGACTTATAAACCCTCTCCTTTACGTCCTTAGTCAGTACAAACCATATTTACGCTCATAACCGTGTGAAGAGATCTGTACTCATTATTCCTTATATTATCAACTAAGTGCTTTCCACCCCATCAACGCAACAATTAAAACTGACAGCACTTGTTCTCTTCGTGAAACTTACGACTTGACTATTCATCCAGTTGCCCGCTGCCCATCCTACAACATTGTCTAGCTCTCCCTGCAATCGCTAACAATCCTGCAACTTATTTATTGCTCGATACTAAGTAACATTTGTAAAAAAGATTTTTAGTGATAACGTTTATATATATAAGATAACATTGGTCCAATAATTCGCCCCTGCGGGACCCCCCCTGTTAATAGTTCCACGATCAGATGATGCTTCAACCACTGTGATTCTCAGAGTGTTTCTAAACATTTAGCCAGCTATTCAACCACACTTTTGTCGAGCCCAATGAGCAGTCTGCCATAATCTACCCAATGTAAACCCTTGGAGAGGTCAATAGCGACACAGTCCATTTTACTTCCTGAATCTCAGATGAGAGCTGTATCTTCCTCGAATCCTAAAGGCTGAGCCTCACTGGAATAACCTTTGCAAAACCCGAATTGCCTTCTATCAAACCATTTAGTAATTTCGCACGTGTGCTTTCACAGAGTTGAAATGTAACTATGTCCGTTTTATTTTACAGATGGGAACAATGATTGAGCAGATAATAATAAACTCCAAGGATGAATATTTGAGTACAAACCGATTTCGATGGTGTGGCCACATGAGAAGAATAAGGAGGGGCAGGTTAATTACGAGAAAATTGACTCTGCAATAGAGGGTAAGGGGAGGAGGAGCAGACCAAGGCGAGGATGGATAGACTCTTTTTCTATTGGTCGAATAATGTGAAACTAAAGGAGCTCACACAGCTAGATACAAACAGAGGATTGTGGACGCGATCAGATGAACATAGCCTTTAGAAAATGTTTATATGTTTCATTACCCTGACAGTTTCCGAGTAGCTGACAGCCACTGTTCTAGGTCGAATCTACGAAGCGTTCAACGTACGAAGGTTTTGAGACAGGACGCTACTTTGTGGTCACTTTGAGATAAGCTTCTAGGAACTGTCTACCCACATTTCCTGCTCCCTGTTTATCACTGTGTGTCGATGAAACCGAAACTGATTACATTACCCAGCTCAAGGGCACATTCGACTTACTCGCCACAAAATATCAGAGAGTAAGGCCATTCACGTAACCGTCAATGTCGTCACATCTATGTGACTGCAAACTGGAGCAATTTAACTGACATGGCGATTTTGTATTAAAGTGAGCGGTCAGCAAACAGCACTGGGAAGAAGCGGAGAGTTTTGTGTTAAAGTGAGCGGTTTGTGAATAGCAGAATAATATAACAATAGTAATAATTGTATGTGAATATTGCTACCCTGGAGCAGCCCTTACAAGGCACACCCTCCGACAAGGGTGGGCAAGTTAGTTTTGTGGCAGAGTATACATTCATGATGATGTCAAGTCAATTTACTGTCCAACTGTCCACAGAGGCAATTTAAAAATCAATCAATGATCTGCATTAGGGACTGTCTTCTATAGTTCATTCCATGTTAAGAAAACAGTACTGCCCTTGTGACAGCAGGGTTGCCATATCGAACGGCTCTGCTCAACACCATCACGGGAAAACGGCAGCATAAATTTGTGGAATTCAGTATTCAATTTCAAGATAAAAAGCGAAAGAAACTAGGCTGCAATTTACTTTTACAAACTAAAAGGGACGGGGGCGTTACAGGGGCAATTTTTGGCTTGTACAAAATCAGTCGTAAACAACGGTACATTAAAAAGCCTCAGCATTGAAGAGTAAGGCAAACTGGGGGAGAAACTAGAAAAATAATATTTTTATGGAATCGAGAGGTGAAGGACACATTTATTTGCATTTAACAAATTTCCTCAGGCAACGCGGGGTTCTATTGTGCTGTCGTATCGCTCACAAAAGCAACAGTAAGAATTAAATGCGGTCGTAAAAGAGTGGTAAATTAAAATGCGCTTAAGAAAGAACAGCTAAATAACAAAACCAAGCACAAATAAAACACACGGCATTTTATAAATCAGTACAAGTTATGCCATGACGTATCGTACATCTTCAGTAACTACTTCTGTACAGTACGAAAAATAATGGAACACGCACAAATACTATGCAATATACAACCAACTCGCACTAAACGTATGAAACGTACGCACTGATTTAAAGCCTAAAAACACACGCGCAACAAATAAATACTGCAGATGACTTCACTACAGAAGTGAGCTGCCGATGACCAGGCCAGACCACTCAGACATGGAGCCCGGGTATTGTGTCTTGAGGCGAGCTCCTGTTACAAGGAGGGGTCTGTTCTGTGTTCAACTGAGCAGTTATTAAACAGCACTGAGAGGAAGAATAGGGTTCTGTGTATGAACAGAGTGGTCACTAAACAGCAGAGGATAAGGTTCTGTGTTGAAGTGAGCGGTCACTAAACAACAATGAGAGGGAGAAAACGGTACTACCGTATGTATGAACACAGCGGTCACTAAACAGCAGAGGGAGGATAGGATATGTGTTGAAGTGAGCGGTCACTAAACAACAATGAGAAGGAGAATAAGGTTCTATGTATGAACAGAGTGGTCACTAAACAGCAGAGGGAGGGTAGGGTTCTGTGTTGAAGTGAGCGGTCACTAAACAACAATGAGAGGGAGAATAAGGTTCTATGTATGAACAGAGCGGTCAGTAAACAGCAGAGGGAGGATCGGGTTCTGTGTTGAAGTGAACAGTCACTAAACAGGAGAAAGAGGATAGGGTTCTGTGTTGAAGTGAGCGGTCACTAAACAGCACTGAGAGGGAGAATAAGGTTCTATGTATGAACAGAGCGGTCACTAAACAGCAGAGGGAGGATAGGGTTCTGTGTTGAAGTGAGTTGTTTATAAACCAGGCTGGGAGAATGAGTCCACCAGATAAGAACCAACAGATTTCAGATCCTGTATCTGAAATGTAACGTCAACACGAAGACACGACGAGAAATGCTACGAGTTTGTCAATTATTTTTAGTTCAGGGAAACGTGGGATTCGCAGGAACTCGGTTATTTAACCTGCCAGTAAACGTACTCATACATTTTTTTGCATTTAGCCTCACTTAAATTCCGAAGAACTGGGCTGGCATACGTTCTCGCAAACCTTGAAGACATCAGGCTGGTTTCAACCAAGATCTCAGGCCACCGCATCGAAAACTTCGTCCCACGGCTAGGCGAACGTCTCAGTCGCCATAGAGACTATCTGGGGGAAAAAAGCTAAGTGAAGAAGACCGTACATAGTTTGTTAGTGTTGTTTGCAAACTGTAGACTTTCCTTGGGAGCTCTGTAGTAAACAACACGTGTCAGTTGTAAGTTCTCACAATGGGGCTAATGAATCACCCCGCTCGGTTCGTCGAAGAGTACAAAGCGCGCGCGTGTATCGGAACTGGCACGTGTAGCCCGCAATGTAAGTCAATACACAACTGAAAGAGGATATCCGCAGGCCACGGGGGTAGGCCCTTCTTTATGTATTTTATAACTAACTGATGAAAACCCGCTTTGCAGTTTTTTTTACATCTATACAATCCAGAAGGCGTGTATTAAGAGACCACAATTTTTCTGTTTCTCTTAGTTTTACTTTAGATACACACCTCGTAAGCCAGTCTTAAACAATTTTTACAGCGTACATAAATATCTTACATACTTGTAATTTCATAAAACATACATTCTTATACACAACAAACACATGTCCGACACGTGAGAAAGCAACGTAGAGCTGACCACGTGTGAATCAGGATTCCTTCAAATAAACTCCGCAATAGTGGAACGTCTGACCCTGAGCCTTACTGACAGTCATACTATAAGCAAATCTCGCTATAAATTGTAATAGTTTGAAACAAAATGACATATCATTTGAGATCAATGGAGGATATGGAAACCGATTTTCCTCATTCTTTGCAGGCTAGGATCACTGCCTCTATGATACTGTTAAGGAGCTGTTTCAGTACCTGCTGTATATTCAAGAAGTACAGAAAATACTCACAGATGTACAGAAGCAGCAAACTGTTATGGATCTGAGATCACCACATTAGTGCCAGATGAATCGTAGACGGCTTATAAAAGCAAGGAGAACACATCACAGCCTCACTCCGATCATTCCAGTACATTCGCACTCATTTTAATACATTCAATGACGAAGTCATCCAATTTCAAGCCCCACATCTCCCACACCACCACAGCTACAGACCGCAACCACCACAACGGACGATGGGAAACTCGAAGCTACTACTACACACAAACATCAGGTGTCTGCGATGGATAGTTGTGGCTGTAAAACGAAATATACAAACACATACGTCAAATGCTTCACGTCGCACCAACTTAGACGGACAGGTCTTATGGCGATGATGGGATAGAAAAGGACTAGGAGTGGGAAAGAAGCGACCGTGGCATTAATTAAGGTACAAACCCGGCATTTGCATGGTAGAAAATGAGAAAACACGGGAAACTATCTTCAGAGCAGCCGACAGTGGAGTTCGAACCCACTACCTCCCGGAAGCAAGATGACAGCTATGTGATTCAAGCCCAGTGGGTGGGCAGAAGTAAGATACTTGTAGCTAAAATAGGGCTACCTTCCTTGCACAACAGATAACAATTGAAATGGACTGAAAAAAGGAGAAACGAAAGCATTCGAGGGAAAAGAGAACTGATGTTAACAATAGACAGAAGAAGAGGTAAATTAACTGGCCACATCTCGCGACATAATAACTTTGTTAGCAATCTGCTGGAAGGGAACATGGCAAGGAAGAAAGGCCGAGGAAAAACATTCCTTCAAGACTTGGCACTGAATCTTCCTTATTGTTCCTACTGTGAAATGAAGCGAGACGACACTAAAACCTGACGTCTACAAATTATTAAACTGTTTTCAAAGTGTTAAATACAAGGTATTCAAAAAGTCCGTTAACATTTGACGAGGTAGAGAGGTAATAACTGACGCACATTATTGGCATAACATGGAGTTTCATTGACACAAAAATAAAGTAACATAAAATGACCAAAAGATGGCGCTGGACAGCAACATGTCAGTAATGTCGCATGACACCGGTGCACGTTATAAAACGAGCTCTCCTTGGAGAAGGCGTCAGATGCGCCTGCAATCGCGGCAGTCGTTACCGTGTTAGTGAAGCTTTACTCTGCTTTATTTTTGAGTCAATAAAACCCCATGTCATACCAAGCATACGTCTCTACCTCCAATACTCCGCGAAGTAGTTCCTCCTCAAACGTTAAAGGACTACCTTTACTATCTCCAGGGGCTGCCTGGCCGAGGCGGTAAAGGCGCGCTGTGTTTACCCGGAAGGACGTGGGTTCGATTCCCCGGCAGGAAGTCGAGAATTTTAAGAAACGAGTTTTCCACTTCCTGAGGTGCATATGGTCTGAGATTTACTCAGCCTACACCAAAAATGAGTACCAGGCAATTCCTGGGGTCAAAGACGACCGGGCGTAGAGCTAACCACTCTACCCCACCGAGCGCCGAGATTACGGATAGTGGAAGCCTTTAATTTCCACCCCTCCAAGGGCCTTCATATCCTGTACGGAGATGTGTATAACTGTGATGTATGAGATCGTGAGAGGGGAACACAGGATACCTGTGACGCTCTGATATGGTTTTAGGGAGGATGAAAGATTGAACGACAATCACACGACACAGATGAGGACCAACATCCCATCTTTTAACTGGATCAATATAGACATTCCTAAATTGTACAGAAATCCTGATCTAGTTCTCACACTCCAGAAATGGTAATCTATTAGGTGATGTTTGCCATTTTGTATTTTTTGGAGCCGGCCCCGCGATGTAGGAGTAGCGCGCCTGCCTCTTACCCTAAAGCCCCAGGTTCGATACCCGGCCAGGTCAGGGATTTTTACCTGGATCTGAAGGTTGGTTCGAGGTCCACTCAACCTACGGGATTAAAATTGAGAAGCTATCTGACGATGAGATGGCGGCCCCGGTCTGGAAAGCCAAGCATAACGGCCGTGAGGATTCGTCGTGCTGACCACACGACACCTCGTAATCTGCAGGTCTTCGGGCTGAGCGGCGGTCGCTTGGTAGGCCAATGCCCTTCAAGGGCCATTGGGGTTTGGTCTTGTATTTTTGTTCATTTTCTAAAATTATACGACATTATTTGGTCATTTGATGGGATTTATTGTGCTATTTTATACTTTTTGAGCCATTTCCTTGTGTGTTTGAGGATTTTGAAGCATTTCCGCCTGTGGTATTGGATATTATCGCAACTCTACATGGGAAGCTTCACAACGCTTTGTCAATCTGAGGACTAAAGAAACTTACTTCTTGGAAATGTCCACATTCCAGGAGAGACAGCCTTCCTCGTGAACAGTCGAGATTTCCTTCTGCGAAACGTTAAGAGTTTCACCTGTTCTTGACATGGCATTAGGCTGTTACAACTCGATCAGCACACTTTACTGGATTTGTGTCGTCATTTTATAGATTACTTTCAAACATGTTTAGGTCATCAAAATCCTGGCAAATGACAAGAGTAGGGATGAAAAGAGATAAGCAACAGAAACTGGAAGCTGCAATAGGTACGTGGATATGAAGAGCTGCAACACGCTCTCACTTTTGGCACCACTTCAGACAGAAGAGCACCAAGTGTATGTCTGAGATCCATTTTTGTAAACTCGCTTGTCCTTGGATGATCCGCCTACACAGAGATTCTCGGAATGAATATCAAAGTGACAGTGTTGTGGATAGGTATCTAATGACGGGGAAATTTTGCCACAATATGGTGACATTTTGTTAGTCACTGCTATGATGTTTTGTTTGTACATTGTGGAAAATCTTCCAGTCAATTTGGGAGTTGGAAAACTGTGCACTGCGTGGTCTTGATCTCCTGCCACTTCTGAATACAGCTCAGTTTCACTATGCGGGCTATGAAGACTTGCTTCATGGGTAGAAATTCTTCAGGACAACCATTTTATTTCCCTGTGAATATTTTTCAAAAAAAAATTCGACTCTTTACTGCTTTTCTACAAGAAATATCATCGGCTATTTTGATTCACTCGAAATTGTACAAAATTATCTGGATAACCTAACGTAATTTGAATAAAGAGAATCCATCGGGACGGGAATAGCACGGGAATTGCTTATGGATTATACAAGATTATTTCATAATTGGTTAATTTCGCTGGCGCGGGGGCTGGGTGTATGTGTCGTCGTCATCATAATAATTTCATCATCACAACACGCAGGTCGCCTACGGACGTCAATTCAAAAGACCTGCACCTAGCAAGCCGTACTTGTCCTCGGACACTCCCGGCGCCATTCCATTTCACTCGATATGAGCACTGCCGAGAAGTTTGGAATTTAATCGAGGATTTTGACATGCAACCTAGGGATTAGAAATTATATACCACCACCTCCCCTACCTTACCGGCCAACATTCTGATGGCGAAAATGTTTTGACCAACAGCACTCAAACTGGCTAACAACGGTGTCAGACCCTCTACACTTCAACGCCTTCACGATCATGGCCACCAGGCGGTTAATAATAATAATAATAATAATAATAATAATGGCGTATGGCCTCCGGAGAGGCCTGGTGCCGGTCTAATAGGCGACCTGCATGTCTGTGAAGATGAGGGCCGTACCTAGGATGATTTCCAATGCTGAAAACGCCACACACACCCAGCCCCAGAGCCATTGGAATTAACCAATTAAGGTTAAAATCCCCGACCTGCCCGGAAAGCGAACCCGGGACCCTCTGAACCGAAGGGCAGTACGCTGACCATTCAGCCAACGAGTCTGACATAATAATAATAATAATCTACAACAAAGAATGCCTTTCCCAAAATACTAAGATACCGGTACGTCACTATGAAACTGTCCTAATACCAGTAGTTATGTATGCAACTGAAACCGTGGGAATCATGGGATCCAACTAGAAGAATAGCATTCACCAAAAAATATCCAACAACGAAGACTATAATAATAATAATAATAATAATAATAATAATAATAATAATAATAATAATAATAATAATAATAATAATAATAATAATAATAATAATAATAATAATGTCCGCCTCTGTGGTGTAGTGGTTAGCGTGATTAGCTGCCACCCCCGGAGGTCCAGGTTCGATTCCCGGCTCTGCCACGAAATTTGAAACGTGGTACGAGGGCTGGAACGGGGTCCACTCAGCCTCGGGAGGTCAACTGAGTAGAGGTGGGTTCGATTCCCACCTCAGCCATCCTGGAAGTGGTTTTCCGTGGTTTCCCACTTCTCCTCCAGGCAAATGCCGGGATGGTACCTAACTTAAGGCCACGGCCACTTCCTTCCCACTTCCTTGTCTATCCCTTCCAATCTTCCCCATCCCCCGCAAGGCCCCTGTTCAGCATAGCAGGTGAGGCCGCCTAGGCGAGGTACTGGTCATTCTCCCCAGTTGTATCCCCCGCCCAAGAGTCTGAAGCTCCAGGACACTGCCCTTGAGGCGGTAGAGGTGGTATCCCTCGCTGAGTCCGAGGGAAAAACCGAACCTGGAGGGTAAACAGATGATGATGATGATGATGATGATGATGATGATAATGATAATAATAATAATAATAATAATAATAATAATAATAATAATAATAATAATAATAATAATAATAATAATAATGGGTTTACGTCGCACTAACTACTTTTACGCTTTTCTGAGACGCCGAGATGTCGGAATGTTGTCCCGCAGGAGTTCTTTTACTTGCCAGTAAATCTACTGACATGAGACTGACGTATTTGAACACCGGACTGAGGCAGGATCGAACCTGGCACGTTGGTGTCATAAGGCCAGCGCCTCAAGTGTCCGAGCCACTCAGCGCGAATAGAGTCCGGCTCCATGGCTAAATGGTTAACGTGCTGGCCTTTGGCCACTGGGGTCCCGGGTTCGATTCCCGGTAGGGTCTGGAATTTTAACCATTATTGGTTAATTTCACTGGCACAAGGGCTGGGTGTATGTGTCGTCTTCATCATCATTTCATCTTCATCACGACGCGCAGGTCGCCTACGGGAGTAAAATCAAAAGACCTGCACCTGGCGAGCCGAACATGTCCTCGGACACTCCCGGCACTAAAAGCCATACGCCATTTCATTTCAGCGCGAATAGAAATATAATCCGCAAAATGCGGACACGATTTTATGGTCACCTCGAACGGAAAAAGGTTGACCAAACAGATCTTTCACCACGATGACTCGGTTTAGAAACACAAAGAAGACGTTAAACCGCGACAAAACAAACCGGAGGGCGTTTCTGACAGAGGTCTTTTCCTACAACAACCGAAGAGAAGACGACAAAGGAACTCAGGAAGAATGAGGGAATTCTGGGCTCAACAGAAAATAAAGCTGACCGCCAAAAGTAACTAGACTTAAAGAGGTCCTCTATGGCCCCAGCGAATTAATAATATTTACACAGATATGGAATACTTTTTTAGAAATTTGTCAGTTCGCGTAGTAATCCCGATACGGTCCTGATTGTTCACCTTTCGAAGTAAAAAGTAGATTTAACTTACCAATAGGAGTAGATATGGCAGCACTGTCCCCAAATGACGGCGTAATGAACTACTCACCTGTAAAGAAACAAACAGAGCATTAGCATGACGATAGAGTCACAACAAGTGTTAGTAAGATCGACACTCGAAAAGCGAGGATGATCAGTCTTTACAGTAAAATCTGTCGAAGAGTTAAAGAGGAACTGACTGGAATACATGGGATGAAGTAAAAGAAATATAGTCGTAATATTGAAAGATGCGTTATGACAGTCCTTACAAGGAGGTACGTTTATTGCCTGCCTGGGAGTAGCGAGTATGGTTGCTAAGGAAACGTGGGAGTATCCACTCTGGTTGCCATGGAGATGGGCTGGTCGTGCTGCTTTTTGGAGTTGCCAAAGCTCTCGCAACAGAAAACAGCGGTCTGAACGAACGTGAAATAGCGAATTCTGGATTATTGGGTTCCCCGACATTCATTAAGCAAGGTGTTTTGTTTACTTAAAGGGCTGCATTTCACTTCTCTGTTTGCAAGCTTTTGTTCATGAACAAAGTAAGTACCTAACACGCAGTGCACAGCAAACCTTCCTACAGGACGGTACTGCGGGCTAAAAGATTCAGGATTGCACACTGGCTGAAAAATCAAAAGGTGAAATACAGAACTGCCTGTTCTTGAGATAAAAATCTAAGAAGAACATTGTTGAATGTTAGTATTTATGTTCGATTGTGTAGTGATAAGGAAGAGTGCACTTTCGGAGATGAGCTTATGTCCTGCATGTCATTTTTAATGACATGTGGAGTATCTCCACTCTCCAAAGCACTTGACACGACAGATATCACAAACACTTGAGTTGAAGAGGTGCTTCGAAGCAGGCCAGAAGCCCCGGGCTGTCAAAGTTCCTGCTTCAGTATATAAGTTTGTTTACGAACTGTCTCAAAGGACAAGAATATTAATAGCGATTAACAGCTATCGTATTCTTGACAAGTCTCGAGTTAAACACATGTATAGCTTTAGTGAACACAATAGAACCTAACTGAACACAATTTGCTTAGCGTCGTACCGACACAGATAGGTGTTATGGCGACGATGGGAGTGGGAAGGAATCAGCCGCGCCCTTTATTAAGGTGCAGCCCAGCTGTAGCGGCGGCAATAGCTCCCCCCCCCCCCAACTTTCATTCCATTTCAGGCGGCTGAAACTAGAAATTAAATTAATTATTTAAAAAAACGCGTGTTGTCTTATAAACTAATTCTTTCCTTTATTTTCTTTAATTATTACCCATTTTTAGCGAAAATACGCACAAATGTGCTTCATTGCGGCTAACCGATTTGTATAGCGCCACAGCAAGTAGTGGAGACTTTACAGGGGTATAAGTTTCTTCCGCTTGCCGCGCGCCTTCGTCAATCTGGCAGTCTCTCTGGTATCTGATAGTTTCTTAGCGTGTAGTCAAATACTAAATTATTTCAGTTGTATAATTACTCCATACTTCTATTTAATTTTAACACGTGTGTAATATTGTTCCTTTGGTGAAAGTTTTACTGTGTGGTATTGCATCAAAACCTTAAAAAAACTATTATTATCGCATTTAAGTTGGTAAACAGTGAACCTTTACCTCACTGTAAACATTCGTTCTCAGAGAGGTTCAAACCTTACCATTTTTAGCGGGTTTTTTTCAGTGTTGATGTATATACCCCGCCAGACCGCTAACTCTGGTACTGTTTCTCATCGGCTCTATATTCTTCTCCCCCCGCACTTTTCATTCCCAATCACCACTACTGAGCCCCAGCATTCGCGTGGTGTGAAAGTGGTATGTTCCGAGCTGTCGGCGTGCAAGGACATGAGTAGACGAATAAGTTTAAGTAGAGTTTATAAAAGTAGGAAGTATAAGATGAAAATTAAGTTGGATATCAAGGTTGGGGCTAACATCCGTTTATAGGGCGAGCAATTAACAATGGCAATTGAAAATGGGAAATGTCTCGTAACTGTCCAACTTCTTAGAAATCAATTGAGATAACACTTGGTAAACAATTTACAGGATATCTGCCGCCTGAGTGAGTGGCTCAGACTCTCTGAGCACAAGTTGGGAAGTTCGAGCCTGACCGTCTGGTCGTATTTGAAGGTGCTCAAATATGTCGGTAGACCTACGGGCACATAAAGAACTCCTACGGAATAAAATTCTGCAGCTCGGATTCCGCGAAAACCGTCAATAAGTAGTGGGATGTAACAACAATAACATTATTACTGGACCGGGGGGAGGTTAACACTGCAAATAATACAGTTTCTTGTGAACCAAAGCGCGCTGGATCCAAGAAGTACAAATGGATCTCGAAGAAATGGGAATACAGGAACCAGAGATACACAACAGAGTGATCTGCACTGGTTTTAAAGACAGAACGAGATCCAGAGCAAAATTATCTTGGACAAAAGAGCGACGAAGGTTGCACAGCATAAGAATGAAAGAATATTGGACACGGAGAAAGACCAGAAGAAACGAAGAAGATGAAGAAAAAAGAATGCTTACGTCTCTTCAACTACTACCTAATTTTGGAGACGCCAATGCCCCGGAACTTTACCCTGAAACGGGCTACTTCTCACTTGAACATCCTCCACCTCCTCCAACCACCATTTGACACCACCTTCACGATCTCCGTGTCAGAGATCAACGCAGCGAAAGCTGACAACTTTATATAGACGGATAACAACGCCGAATGTTTGAATGTTGATAATGTGTCTTTGTCAACAGAGTGAGATGTAGATTTCCCTGCCCTCAAATCTGTGACATCAGCCTTCGGAGTCGCTAAGCTACAAGTGTTATGTAAGGAAGTTATTCACAGCCCTGCCGCTATCTTAATATCAGAGAAGGCTAATCAAGTTAGTCTCATGACCCTGTCGTTTTCCTCCCGAGCGACACTTCCTTGACACACTTCGCGATGTAACCTCAATAACTGTCACATGCAACAAAAGGAGAAAGAAATTCATTTATTTTCCAACTTTACGTATTTCAAACAAACTGGGTCGCAGCTGAATTGTTCAGCAGACTTGCTCCTGCGGGCTTGTTTGTTTAAAGGGGCCTAACTTCTAGATCAACGGCTCACTCCAGGAATAATATAATATCCTCACTATCGATAGAGATTGATTTCTTTCGTTCACTCACCAATTCATACAGACACTCGGCCATTCTTTCAGTCATTCAATTAAATCAAAATGTACGTTGTTATTGTTGGAAAACACTACAGTATCGCTCAAAAGTTTAGAACCACATGAAAAAATTATGACATCATTTAGAACCTATAATTGTGCCACTAGACCTCTGTACTTTTTTCCTGAGCTCTCGAATCTAATATGACATACGCCGCCTGATTTCATTGAGTTACGCCAATTATTGTAGAACTTAATACATTTTGAACTGTTCGAAGGTCACATCAGAAAGTCAAAACTTTTGGAAATATTATATACTAGAGTATATACTCTAATTGGTTGCAAGCATCTCACCACCAAGATTCTTTTGTAGACTTAGCAATAGCTTATTTTATTATATTTTAGTATACATATAACAATTCCGAAAAGATGCGGCACGGATTTTTTGTGTGTTTGATTTTTTCAAACCAGCGCTAAGATGATTCATTTTGCCTTGTTCTTGTGATAGGTCTATCGGCCTCAGAAATGTGTTCTTGGATGCCATCTTGAGAGTGCAAATGCAACTATCAGGGCAGATAAGTCTGACGCCGATAGCTCGCACGGCCATACATGACAAAGAAAATCAACCAACTTGGCACTGCTTCAAAAAAAACCGCAAGAAAAAATGGTGCCGCATATTTTCGGAATATTTACACTAAAATGGCCACCACCCATCGCTAAGTCTACAAAAAAATCTCGTTGGAGATACTTGCAACCAAACAGAGATACAGTACATTATATTACCATTTTTGGTGTGATTTTCCAAGAGATAAAAATTCATATCTTCTACAGTATTTAGACTAACTCAATGAAATCAGGCGAAAAATATATCATTAGATGTGAGAGCTCAGAAAGAAAATTACACAGGTCTAGTGGCACAATTTTGGCTTCTAGATGACATTTCGTGATTTCTTTATGTGGTCCTAAACTTTTGACCAGTACTGTATAAGGACTAATGATATCATTAAGAACTAAAACAAGTTAGGAAGGATAAGATATACGTTTGTCCTAGACTATGTAACTGTGGTAACGTCTAGGACAAAATAAATAAGCATTAAACAAAAAACAAACTACAGTTTAGAAATTGTAATGAAATAAATAACTTTAATTCTGTAATATGCAACCTCCCCAGTTCCTGGTAGGCCTATTCTATTCTATCAAAAGAGGAAATAAGACAAGCGTACGTATCCTCTCCATCTCCTCAACAAAACAAGAATGGTGAAAACTAAAATTAATCAGCCAAAGCCATTAAGCAGACGAAAATCATACATGAATTGCCTAGCAGTTTTACTTCGCGACATCAAAATAGCCGAAGAAATGATCCCGCTCCTTCAAGGAATCGCAGAGAAAGAAAGTCGTTCGCAAAGCATCATTCATAAAATAAAGAACACATTAACAGCAAGAAACAAGCACTAGAATACATCGAAAAAAGAGGTAGCATAACCAATCGCCTGTCTCAATTTAAATACCATCGATCAGGAATATAGTACAGTACAATACAGAGAATGGAATAAAAAGAAAAGCCAACGGAATTAGATACCAAAAGAAAAAATGGAAATTACATACTGCATGACCAAAAACAACTGCAACAAAAATGCATTAACAAACTCACAAAACTCAGATATAACAAAAGCAGTCATTAAACCAAAACATCCCCAGCGATCGAAAACAAATTTTGAACAGTAAAAGCAGAATGAAAAATCAAAAGTAAAAATCTAGTCCCAAAACTCTGAAACGAACGAACAGAAACAGACAAGTAAATCAAACGTACGAGAGATTCACTGTAATATTACAAAACACTGATTAAAAGTGTGCTCACAAAACAAACAGTCAAACTGTATTAAAGCAAGAGTAACAAACATTATGATGGGGATTGATGAAATCGAAAACAACAAATTGTAAGGAATCAAAAAAAAAAGAGAGAGAGCTTTAGATCCAAAATGACAAGTTCACTAGAGAAGAACACAACAAATATGACTGGAACAACTTTTATCATCAAAGAGAGGGAAGAAGCCCACATTAAACGAATGAAAGAAATATCGACACAATCAGCTCTAAATACAGCGTGACCCAAAAGCCCATTAACATCTAACATTATTGGCACAGATCATTTGCATGACATGGAGTTTTACTGACACCAACATAAAGTAATTCAAGCTTCACTAACAATGTATTTTGTCGCGACTGTAGGCGCATCTGACTCCATCTCTTGCGACAGCTCCTTTCATACCGTACACGGGTCTCATGCGGCATCATTAACGTGTTGCTGTCCAGCACCATCTATTGGTCTCGTGTATTTTATTTTCGTGCCAATAAAACCCAATGTCATGCCAGTCACGTGTGTCAATTATTGCCCCTCTACCTCCAATATTCCGTGAAGTGTTGCCTTGTCAGATGTTAACGGACATTTGGGTCACCTTTATTTTGCATAACCCAAATGGATTTATTCACAAACAAACAAACAAACAAACAAACAAACAAACAAACAAACAATGGGGGCACACGATAGGCTACTAAGCACGTTGATTGTTTATGGAACTAAGAGTAGGTTAGCTGCAATTGATTGTAGAATGAGTTGTTACAGGTGTTTTGACAAAGACGCACACCTTAAAACTTATTCTACACAGTTTGCCTGAAAGGTATAAAACTGAGATCGAAGGATTCAGTTCGGTGAAAATCGTGTGGGTAAGTTTTCAGTTCTTAATGGAAGATTGTGCTGAAAGCTTTGATAGAGGGGCAGCGAGGATAATGTGAAAATGAGCACTTCCGTGGCGTGAATCTCAAATAAGAAATACGATACTGAAAGAGGCGAAAGTGCACTACAGTGCTGTAGGGCGAGTAACAGATGTGTTAGGTGTTCTGTCAGGCGTCCCCGGCTCGTTTTTGTTTTTCAATTACATAATGTTTGTCCAGTCTATCACTAAAACATTCCCACCATCACATGAATATGAACTCTGAGCCATAGTTGTCACGCGTACTCGTGTGTGCCAGCCAGGACCTGTTGCGTCACGATATGCGATAGGACGAGGATCAATAGGAGATATCGGAAGAGACTAATGAAATCATCGGCTGTAAATAACACAGCATTGACAAACAAACATAACGGATACTCAATTGATTCAGTACATTTTTCCTAGTGTGAAGCTGTGCTGCCAAACAAACTCTGTCCTCAATGCTTTTCATTTCCTTGCTGTCCAGCATTTTTTATTTTTCTTCCTGTTCTATCATTCATCGCCCCTTTTATCCCATCCTTCCGCAAACATCCCCTTCCTGGTGTCCAATCAAATTCAATTTTCTCACTTTAATAATTGTGTGATGCAACTGTTCGCATAACCTTTTACTTCCCTACATTGTCTCCCAATTTAATTCCTTCCACTCTTTTCAATATTCACACCTCTAGCCCTTCCAGTATTTCTTCAACGGTCGATTCTCTGCACCATTCAGTGCAAACAAAGCACTCTGCAAGTGTCTCTCTATTCACGGCCCCGTCCGTCAGATGGAGTCGTTAAGCCATCAGAAGCTCTCTAGATAGTAGGCTACGTTGCCGCCATAGTGTTTTACCCTCTCCCTATCTCATTACTAGAGCCCCGATTTCTAGACAGTAATAAGGTAGACTGCAAATTTTCTGAACGAGTTTACAAGTATAGTCTATTCTGCATAACGGTTGTGCTATGAGCTTTGTATAAACACTAGGGGCACTGCCCATCACAACCCCTAGAAGTTATGTTACTCCCCTACATTACCGAAGAACGGGGTGTTACTGCCCGAATATCCCGGCTTTACTCCTTACCAGCATCAATACAAATTCAGAAGAGCAGGTCGCGCATTAGACCTCTCCGTAGGCTAAACTTCATAGTAATCTCCTGTTTCTGCTATAAACTTAATTCGCCACTGAATTCACCAAAATGTTGCTAACGTAATTCCAACATGTAAGTACTAAATATCAAAGCAGAAGACAAAGGGAGCGAGTTAACAAAGTAAATGAAAAGAAGCTAACAAAACAAAACACACAGACAATCTCGCAAAACAAAAATAATAAATTTTACTTCGATATTTGGTGTGCTAAGAGAACAGAGTAAAACATAGCAAAGAAAAAGAATACGAACATAATCACTCGCATGGCAGCGCTACGTAATAGAACTCGCGAGGGACCAAAATTCTAGTAGCTCGGCTTCTCCGAAGATTATCAAACTACACAGTCTGGCGAAAACCTATTATTATTATTATTATTATTATTATTATTATTATTATTATTATTATTATTATTATTATTATTATTATTATTATTATTATTAACGTGTGGGTCAACAGACTGGTCTGATGCAGCTCACCATGACACCCTATCATGTGCTCACGTAACAACTACATCCTACATCTGCTCTAAACTGCATGTTATATTCATACCTTGGCCTCACACCGCCCGCCAAACGTCCGAACTGCTGCAGCGATTCAAGTGGGAGGTATGGCAACATCCTCCATACAGTCCAGACTTAGCGCCATGCGATCTCGCTGGACGACGATGAGGAGGTGAAAGCAGCTGGAGGTGAGTGCATTATACAACTCGCCTATAATGGAAATAATTAAGACACGAGTAAGTTTATAAAACGAGCGGAGCGAGTTGCGAGTTGCATACGACTGTTTATGCTCGACGATAATTATAACTCTATTTTTAAATATTCATCATTTTCTGTCGAGATGTCGCTTGACAGTTGAGTTTCCTGAGCAGAGCGCATGCGCTGGGGTATTGAGTGGATCAGAGACCTTGACAATGTCATATGTTTTCAAAGCTTTGATAGAAGGCTATCATAATCTAGTTTTATTTCAAACACAAATTGCTTATTGTACAGTTGGTAATGCCGTGTGCTTGTGGAATATTGGAGGTGTTAATATGTGTGTCCGACATCTATGACTTTGCTGTCCTTACCCAACTGATCAAACAATTGTAACATAATGAAAATCTGAACTCTGATTGGTGGAGAGCCTCATTAAGATTACAGTTCGGCATCGTCGAGGATAAAGTGGTTTACAGTCTCTTGGGAACTGTGTGCAAAAGTGAACGAATACTGTATGTGGTTTCATAAATGGCCATAACTTGGAAGAGTAACTTACTTTTTAATTCGCCCTCGTACATGCCTACCTAAACCAGTTCGGTGAGCAGCAGGAGCAAAGCAATAAATACATCGATGTATTGTCCATAATTACGTTTTCCGTCAAGTTTGTTGTTGAAACGTTTGGGCCATGGTTTTCTGAAGGAAAAACCTCATCTATGCAAGTGAAAAAGTGCTGCAGATGTTTCTCGTGCTAATGAATATCTCCGACTGTACATCGGTATCGCCATCCAGAGAGAGAATGTCGCAACTTCTTGGGTCATAGAGAAGAGAAGACTGGCGTAAGTGCATATTTGGCCAAATTGAGATTGTTATCTGTTTCAATTGGTTTGGGTCATATTTTGCCGAGAAAATAGTTATATAAGTCAAAGTTAATATACACGTAGTGAAATATTAATGGGAAATAATGACATAAGAAATTTTGTTGTGTTTTTGAATTGAGAAAGAGGCATAACAATTTATGCCAGCGTAACGGTACTTTTCCGTGGACATCACGAGTTATTCTATAAACATTGTATTCCACTTTTGGTTTCCGTTACCATAATAATGCAAATAATGATTTTTAATCCTTTTCATTAAGAAGTTTAGTCTATAACTTAAAATGGTTGAAATATCACGCTCGTTGTTGTTCAACTGTTACTAGAGTTAGATATTTGTGATCTGGAGAGGCTATTTACCATCTCTGTTCTTGAAGGCCACACAAATGTGCATGGCGCGTACATTAATTACAATGAGATGATGTTGGCAACAGTGTAACATGTTTCAGCCACCTGTGTCAACACATGCTCTCTGTCTTTGTTGATACCAAAATAGTTTGTCTTCAAAGTTCAAGGCTGTCGTCGTGGAGCGGGTTAAAAGTCACAGCTCCTCTCGCAGTCCAAGGTTTCGATACAATATTTACTGCAACTCTGCGTAGTCTTCCAAATATGGAGTAAAGGACGTATTATACATTGGAACTCCACTTTAAGAGCACGAGGGCTCAATGTTTGTACATTCAAACTCTTAAGCTTTCAATACGAACTCGGGAAAAATGCAAATGTAAGATGTAAACCCCGCATTTTTAAACAATAATAGATTAGGATGCAAACTGATTTTGTTATTAGGAAGTGTTGACTACCCCGTTCTTCCGTTACATAGCGAGAGTAATACAAATTGTACGGGTTCGGATGTGCCAGACCCCGAACGTTTATGCAAAACTCATAGCTTAACCGTTGTGCAGGATAGACTATACTTGTTCCTCGCTTCAGTAGGCTTCCATTCTAACCTAACACTGGATACAAATTACATGAGTAGTGCCTTTTAACAGGAACTGCACACAAAAGTTCGAAATTCTTGTGGTGTTTTAGTAAATAATTTCACAGTTGCAAAAATAAAACTGTGGTATAAAGATGATTAGGTTTCGATAAATGGCTGAAAAGAATTCAGCAATGGTCATTAGAAACTCGAAAAGAAATGTTACTACCAACATGTAGATTTCCCAGGACATTCTGAACCACCATTTTATACCCCTCATTTCACTACCGGTTCTTCGGTATTGCTGTTTGATCTGCGAGTCGCCGATACGACACTCGATAATTTTAAGATAACAATTTTGTTCACATTAAGAAGCTGTTTACATACAATCAGATACGTAATCAATTAAGACACTTGAACAGATTGTTACTGACAGCTATTAGCCTCTTGTACTTGAGAGTAATATGTTTACGTGGATCACTTCTCAAGATGATTTGAGCGACGACATTACAAACTACAGTAGGTTCCTCTTCCCCAAGTAGCAGTAATATGGCTACAGATTTATTAGAAGTGCGAGAGGAAAAAAACAGAAAATTTATTAAAGGCACGCACTTTCTTGGAGATGTACAATCACAGAAAAAAGGAATGAGCACTTAGTATTCCTCGCAGGTCTACGTTTCTTAGAAACAATTCAGCCTGTACATAAAATGTTTGTTGTGGTTTTTTACGGGGTTTGTATCTACACGACAGCTGAATTTATTTCGTTAATAATTAAAATCAAGTCTAAAGAAGCACTCATTCATGTTTTGATGTGTATGCTCGTGGTGTTCACACAGCTGCAACAGAAATGAGCATTAGACTCATTCCAGGAAATAAAGTAGCCAGAGCTACCTTTTCAGTATCAAGTGGCACAGAGGTTACAAACAACAATAAATTCATGTGACTATTGGTAGCTTAGGTCAGCCCTTGTAAGGCATACCCTACGACAAGGGCGGGCAGCATCTGCCGTTTGTGTGAGGAGGTGTGTTTTCTGTAGTGCAGGACAGTGGTGCGTACATGGTGTATGAGATGCAGGGATCTTTGGAACAGCAAAAACGCCCTGTCCCCAAGCCAAGCGAATTACCATTACCTTCCGCAGTTCCATGACAGGTTTTTGCTTTAAAATTTCCTTCTAAAATACATTTTTGCAAGGTTTGATGAGTAGAAAGATCAATGACAAATAAGGGCTATATGAAGTGTGTTTCCAAATATGGGAAGTAGTCGGGGAGGGGGTTTTTTGGTTACCACGACAGATGTTTCTTAATTTAATAGTAACCGCGTATGAACAAAATTAAAAAGATCGTTTAGCGGCGAATTGTTCTGCAGCTGAGTACATTTTAGTTTGAAACGGTTCTTGAGCAACGTAAATCAAACTGAAAAACAAAAACTGCTTCCTATGTAGCATTATTATTCAAATGAGTTTTCTTTCTATATGTCATGTATTTATTTATTGTACAGTAATATGATTAACAGTAAAGAAGTTTAACTTAGAAAGCAAACTTCCTGAAGCGAGTAACAATTATACACGAACCTGCACACCGGTTATGCTATGAGTTTTGCATAAACATTAGGCGCACGACCCTCAGAACACCCAGAAGTTATGTTACCGCAGTTTCCATGCTAACCTATTACTGCCTAAACAACTACGGTCTAGCGATGTGGTTAACTGTCAGACAGGAGTATGAGTCACCACTACTTTAAATAAATTATAAATAAATAAATAAATAAATAAATAAATAAATAAATAAATAAATAAATAAATAAATAAATAAATAAATAAAACATGTTGTGTATCTATGAGAGTGATATACGACGTGCCACTTCATCTTTCCGCCTGTAGTATATGTACCACGTGTGACAAGACTGCTGTTTCGAGCTATCGACATGTGAGGCGCAAGAGGAAACACACTCCCACGAACGGAGTCCAGGAATCGTCACACTCTAGAACGAGTTACAAGAGCAAATTTTCCGAGCGGCCCGTTTGTGTTTTATTTGCGGTGTTCTCCCACTCACTGAGGAAAGTTTAAGTGTGCAGGTCGTTCAGAAGTGAGTCACTTTCTTCCGAGGAAGTTGTCGTTCATGGAAACGAGACAGGTTCTGCTCAATGTAGCACCCTACAGTCTGCAGAAGCTGTATCCAGAAACAAAGCGGATTCGGAGAAACTCAGCGAGGGAGACACGATCCGGTACCACCAATCCTGTCCACCGTACCATTACCTACAAACCCTTTCAAAACCTGTACTCGAGCCTGCACAACGACTGTAGTATGAGTTTTGCATAAACATTGGGAGCACGGACTATAAGAACACCCCACAATTTATAGTAGTCTTGGTACATTATGGAAGAGCGGGCTGCTCAACACTTCGTATTAATCAAACTAGTTTGTATTCTAACAAATTACTGTCTAAAAATTCGGCGTCTAATAATAATAAGAAGAAGAAGAAGAACGAATTAAGATTTTTATTATTAATGTTCACAAAAAGCGAGCACAACTGGCATAGACAGACATATTGTCCAGAGGTCAAGCTACGGAACTACTTTGTGAAGGTGCAGGCTGTTGTGTCTATTGCTATTTGCTGCAAAAGTGCGTGGCATTAGTCCCTACTTGAAGATAGATTAGTTTAACATTAAAATGATTTTTTTAAACGCGTGAGAATGAACACACTAAGAATGGGAAATGAAATGTGAAATGTCGTATGGGTTTTAGTGCCGCGGTATCCCAGGACGGGTTCGGCTGGCCAGGTGAAGGTCTTTCTATTTGACACCCGTAGGCGACCTGCGCGTCGTGATGAGGATGAAATGATGATGAAGACAACACATACACCCAGCCCCCGTGCCATTGGAATTAACCAATTAAGGTTAAAATCCCCAACCCGGCCGGAAATCGAACCCGGGACCCTCTGAGCTGACAGTTCAGCCAACGAGTCGGATACTAAGAATGAGAGAAAATGAAAAATAATCGGCGATTGAAAGTCCTAATACAGACTGGTCGGAGTACTGTCTACGATGTCAGGAGCCTCTAGAACTTACCAACAGAACCCGGAATTTCAGGCAGTAATAGTTTGGAGTACCCAGCCTGTTCTTCTCTTATGTAGCGAGACTAACATAAATTCTAGCGATTTTCAGGGGCCGTACCGCTAATGTATATGCAAAACGCACAGCATAACCGTTTTGCAGGATAGACTATACTTCTTACTGCCTAAAGCCCACAGCTCTATAATAACATTACATTCGCCTTGATGTATGCTGTATCCACCGCCCTCTAAATTGTTATATAATTCAGGTGGCGATGACTAGTCTCTTCTGCTACCAATCACCTCCGCAAGATTCCACTATTGCCGCTATTAAACCGCCAAGAATGCGCTAACAGCAGTAAGTTATTTATAACTAGATACTACGTAAGTATCTCAGTTCACAACGACTGGCATGATGGTGGGCTGAACCACAGCAAACTGAAGTATTTCATAAGAAGACAAGTGCAGGAGGTTTATTAATTTCCAACAATAATTTCGTGGAAGAGGGTTTTTAACGGAATTCTCAAGTCACGGAGATTTCAGCGAAGCCATTTGGCGAATATGAAGGAGAAGTGTGTTTTCCGCCTGAGATAACAGGACAGTAACACACTTGGCGAGAGAGCTCCAGCGCTATCACTCGCTGTTGAAAGGAAAACTTTTACAATGAATGGCAATCAGTATAATTACACCACAAAACATTTACTACAGCTCTTAAATAGTTTCTGTTCTTCAGATTCCCAAGAAGAACCAATTTCATCGAACAGTTTGAGGAAACTGAAAGAAAAAATTGGAGTTTTAGATATAAATAACAGAAACTGTATTGTAATTTCGTGAATGCCCCTGGTCCTGATCAAGCAGAACAGACCTGTACACAAATTTCTGTACATTGTGGGAGTTTTACTACACCATTCGTAAGTGTTTACGCATACTTTCATCCAGGTATGTGACCCACTACTTAAAAGAAGAGTATATTTATTGATATACACACGAAAGGAACCATTTCAACGCATGACTCGGGTACTTTTAAAATGATATATTTTTTTAATTTTACAATTTGTCTTACGTCGCATCGACACCGATAAGTCTTTTGGCGACGATGCGATAGGAAATGCCTAGGAGTGAGAAAGACGCGGCCGTGGCCTTAATTAAGGTACAGCCCCAGCATTTGCCTGGTGTGAAAATGGGAAACCACGGAAAACCATCTTCAGGGCTGCCGACAGTAGTGCTCGAACCCACTATCTCGCGGATGCAAGCTTACAGCTGCGCGCCCCTAATCGCACGGCCAACTCACCCGGGAATAATTACTTGCAAAATTATTACTTGTAAAATATATGTTGTGCAATTTTCAGAATTGGTTTTCTTCTAGGAACCTTATTTTTTGAATTTTCAGAATTGTTCTCAGGAGGTACCTTTCTAAAGTTCAGCGACTTGGACACTTGAATTCGATAGCTCTTGATTCTCAAAGGGGTCGTTGTACCAAAGACCGGAAATGTCGTACATAATAAATTAATCCAGATGTATACGCGTTCGTTTAGAAACAATCAATAAAATAATCACATCCAAAGATGATATCTTCCGACAGACTAATGAGATTCTTCTTCTTGATGATGATGATGAGGAATAGGAGGAAGATGCTCGTTGATTAAAGGGGTCTAACATCTAGGTCATCGCCCCGTAATCCTATACAATGAGACGAAATGTAATGACAATTTAAAATTCCAAAATGTATCCACCAACCAGAACTCAAAACTTTATAACGAAGAATTAATGGATGGATATGAATGTAAAACAATCACCGGATCCAACTCACAATATTAAAAGTTAAAAATACTTCCAAAATCCATCCACTAACTAGAATCCAAAAGACGACGATAAAAAATAATTATGAACTTGAAACAATCAGCGGATCCGAGCCGCAACGGCCCACCTTCCAAGAAACTGACATACAGTGACCAAGGGGCTACTTCCAGAGCACAATCCTGAATCGATGATCCTTGTTGTCTAAAGGGGCCCAAAATCCAGGTCAGCGGTCCCTCATAATGGTACTTACCGCTACAGAAGTAGAACCATGGTATTTCTCATGTAGCGCTACTAATCACAACTAACGTAGACTCACGGTCTTCCTCATACAGTGGTACTAATCACAGAGACCTACGGGTCTCCCGTACTAGACCGTGGTGTTCGTCATATAGTGGTACTAATCAGATGCAACCCCCAGACCCGTGGTGTACCTTGAAACGCAAACCCGTGATTTCCATAACCAGATGCGCCAAAGCCTTGGGGTGTTCGAACGGAACCTGGACTGTGGCGAATACTATACAGAGGCATGCGCATGCACCTACAGATCCACTGCGTGCCTCACATAGCGGTACTCATCGCAACACGTTGCTCTTCGCGTGATGGTAATCTCGCGGTTCAAAATTCAGCATCCCTTGGTCACCCCTTTTAGTCGCATCTTACGACAGGCAGGGGATGCTTGGGTGTATTCTTCGTCTGCGCCCCTACCCACAGGGAGTAGCCTTATTCTTATATCGCTTTTACATCCCACTAATTACAACAACGGTGTTTGGAGATGGCGATTGGCCGGTATTTTGTCGCTGCCAGCTTCAAATACCACCTCACTGAGCCGGGATGGGATTCCTCAACTTGGGCTCAACGCTCTACCGCGAGTTCAACTGTCAAAACTACGAGGTTATCGGTCTCTGACCATGATGAAGATTACTGGTGTTCTGTCTGCTTTAAGGATGTGTGGTCGTGATCCGCTAACGACTAGCCCCGGGCACCTAGGCCACCCTGACTTCATCCGGGCCACATGACTGCTCCTGTAATTAGGCAATAAGTTAGGTATTCTGCTCTGTAATGACTGCGGCGTGTAATGAGAGAGCTGAGAGCCTCGAGCAGAAGCAGGAATAGGGACACTGATCCCACTTTACACCGCTAGGCATCTAGGGTGTAACCGAAATGTCTGTCTTCCCCTTACTGACACGGGGTGGGAGATGAGGCGAGATGGTCATGTTTTACGACCGGAAGCCCTTCCTGACGCCAGCCAAAGTCGAGAACCAAATAAAGATGAAATGAATCATGTTAACTATAGTTTCATTGGCATCGCAAGCCGCGCGGAACGAAGTTTAACGAATGTTAAGGGCATGAGCATGTCCTTTTTGTGAATACGACATGCAGTTCTTCCACATGTTTTTTCAATGTTCTCAATGAAAAGGAAAAAATTAAAGACCAATTCAAAGGTAACCACTAGCTTAGAACGCAAATAAGAAGTATAGTTTACCCAGGAGAACAGTTCTGCTATGAGATTTGCATAAACATTAGGGGTACGGCCTCTTAGAACCCCTAGAAGTTATGGTAGTCTTACAACATTGTCGAAGACCGGGTAGACGACATTTCTTACTCGCCCGGAGAACACTTCTGCTATGTGATTTGCATAAACATTACGGGTACGCCTTATTAGAACCCATAGAAGTGATGTTATTCTCGCTACATTAAGAAAGGGCAGGCTAGACGACACTGCCAAACATCCGGGCTCTAGAATCACAATTCAAGGAGAGTTAATCAAAACTCTGATTTTATTATTTCGCCTTAGTCTGCAGAATATCTGTGGTAGACCCTATGGAATGCCGCCTTCGAGAAGGAGTAAAAGATGAAAGTAAATAAATCCAGAAGAGAAGCAATGGAATACAGCCAGAACGAGGTCAGGTGGTGTAGGAAATATTAGATTAGGAAATTAGGTCACAAAAGAGCTAGACCAACATCGTTACTTGGATAATGACGACAGAAGTAAAACCCCATTGGTTCAACCGGTTTCGAAGGTGCTTTGGCCTACGAAGCAACAGCTGCTCAGCCCGAAGTCCTGGATATTATGAGGCGACGTGTGATCAACGCGACGAATCATCTCGACCGTTGTTCTTAGCTTTCAGGACCGAGCTCGCTATCCCACTGCCAGATATCTCTTCAATTCTAATCACAATCACGTAGGCTGAGTTTTCCTCGAACCAGCCGTCAATCCCTGACTTAGGCGTAATCAACCCGAGACCTCTGAGTAAGCGAAAGACAACACGGAGGTATGGAGGGCATAAAAAGCCGAGTACTAGAAAAGCACAAGCAAAGAAGGCCTTTGCTCACTTCGAACAATGATACGCAAATTAGAAAGATGTTTCTGAAGATTGCGTCTGCAGCGTGACATTGTTCTGAACTGAAACGTGACAATACCTAGCTCAGAAAGGAAGACAATGGAAGCTTTTGAAACTGAAGAGTTATGACGGTCACGTGGGTGGATCGAATCACATATCGAGACATACGGAACTGGTGACATATGAACAGACTTGTTCAGTTAGATTTTGAAGTAAGTTTAAGGGGTAATAAGAACGGTAAAGACAGACCAACACAAGAGAGATTAGTGAAGATACATATAGGCTATTTATTTCTTCTTCTTCTTCTTCTTCTTCTTCTTCTTCTTCTTCTTTACTACGAGGCCTGCTGGCACACACGCCAATTACAATTCATCCTTTCTTGCTGTTTCCTCCTTCCACTATTCCTTCATCATTGCACTGTGCTTTATTCTTCTCTCCTCAGAACTTTCTTTTCATTCTTTCCTGGAATCCTTCCATTCTTAAAACTGTATTTTTGTTAAATCTCTCTGTCTACAATTTCCTCTTCACTTGTTTTATTCATCTCTAAATCTTTCTTGACCTCTTGTATCCAGTTCTCTGTTCACTTTTACTCTCAAAGGTTCTCGATTATCTCTTTTGTCAATCTGTTATCATCCATTCTAAAGATATTTTTTTTCTTATTTCTTCTGTTAGATTTTCTATGTTCAGCTGTATTTCATTATTAATTATTTTTTCCATTGATCTGATGTTTAATTTGTCGTAAGATTTTCCTCATTTTTCTTCTTTGCATTACTTCCAGTTTATCTAAACTAGACCTTCACTTGTGTAAAGACATTCTGCTTTCACCGCTGAATTCTATCGCCTTATCTTAATATTTTTAGACAAACATTTATTGCCACACGCTCTTTAAATCTTTTGTACACTTTCTTCTACAGCATTTATTTACTTACTTATTTATTTATTTTTTTAATTTATTTATTTATTAACGTGATCCGTTTCATGAGGGACTGTGGTCTGTTTTATCGCGTTTAAACTTGATGTTTCAATTTGTTTTTAATTTTAAGTTTATTGTTAACAATGCTTTATTTTTATTTTGTTTGATCCATATTTCTATATTTTAATATGCTTCTTTTTTTAGAACTTTTAATTTGCATGAAATACAGTGTATCATTTCACTTTGAAGGCAATGACTTTTTTTTTTACATGTTCATTCATTTCTAAATCATTTTATAAAGAAGTACGTCATTGCGAATTAGATGCACTGAATATTTAGACCATTAGTTTCAGGCCATTCTCTCTCTGTTCAATTCGCAGATCATTTACGTAATTATTCAAATTGGCTTATCATGTTTTCCGGACACTACTTCATTTGTGCTTTCTTTGTGTTTTATAATTATGATATAGGATATCAAATTTTATATAGTTCATGATCAAAAATAAAAAAAAACATTACAATGAACAGTATCTTCTCTCTCCGATGTGTGGTTTCAGAGACGTGTATCACCCTACCTTGTAATAATTAGATGCACTGATTATTGTAGTCATAATCATTTGTATGATAAATTCTAGTCTGTGGGTAATGTCGCCTAGCTTCTAGCAGTACGGGCGGATGACCATGTTAAACAATCATCATCATTATTATCATCAAATATCCGCCAGCAACATTAATTTCAAAGCGTTGAAAGTAGCTCCTAAACTTTCCATGGTCCCCTCAAACCAGTCTACAGTCCGATAACCCGAACAACAGTAACATGCTATGCCCGGGATCAAGAAAGACATCAAAAGCCAGTGTCCGCTCCTAGTTAGAAGTTCCGTTCCCCATTGTGTGCTCGCTCGGCACGTGCCGGGGTTATGGCACCACCCTCTTCACGTCACTTGACATGTGCGCCATTCCACAGGGTAGCTGACCTATTTACTCGTCAAGTTGTGCTTGAGCAGATAACACCTGCGTCATATAACACTGGTAGAGTCTCTTCAGTCTCAACTTCCTAATCAGTCTCACACAGGAGGTAACTGACAGGAAACACTCTTTCGGTAGGCTAAAAGAAACACAGTTTTTCATGAAAGAAGCAAAGAAAATTACCGGTAACCGTTTTTATTCAATCAATCGTTTACCACCGATCTGCATTTAGCGCTGTAGTGCAGGTAGCATATTCCCTATAAATTGTACACCTAATCTTTTCCTTAACAATTTGAAAGAAATTGATCCAATATATCGCTTGGTAAATATTATTCCAATCTCTTTTTCTATAAACAAACTAGCTGATGTACCCGTGCTTCGCTACGGAATTCTAGTGTACACGTTGTGAGCAAGATTGTATTAAACTGATTAGCTCTTAACGTTGCCCTAGAAACGCGACGGGAAGATTTTTTTATTTTTTGCTATTTGCTTTACGTCGCACCGACACAGATAGGTCTTATGGCGACGATGGGATAGGAAAGGTCTAGGAATGGGAAGGAAGCGGCCGTGGCCTTAATTAAGTTACAGCCCCAGCATTTGTCTGGTGTGAAAATGGGAAACCACGGAAAACCATCTTCAGGGCTGCCGACAGTGCGGTTCGAACCCACTATCTCCCGATTACTGGATACTGGCCGCACTTAAGCGACTGCAGCTATCGAGCTTGGTAAGACGGGGAAGTCACCAAACATCTTTTCTCATAAGAAAACGGAGTTAGGGAATTTTCACTGTAATGGGAAGTTTTCCTTATAATTGTAGACACTCACTCTCCACCTGCCTTTCTACATCCTCAGAAAGACTGTCTTAGTGGTTTTCCTAACTGAAAGGAACATACATTACAATGACGTCAGTAGGAATGGCGCGATTAAAAGCAATGCTTTCATATGAAATACTCGATCAAATGAAACACCACATATTTTATCACTTTTAACGAACAGGACTACCCTGCCGATCTAACAGTCCAAAGTTCCAGAGCTGGAATGACCAAGCCGCAGACAGCCGTGATCCATGAACACTTCGTCTTTTTTTCGGTGGGGAGAGGGTCGAATAGTGGAGACTCCCAGGGCAAAAACTATGCCCTTTTACTAATCTGTTTCCTAGGAGTACCCGATGAGTCGGAAAATATCAACTCACTACAATGGCGGTGGAAAAATTATCTGACTTGGATGCAAATTTTTCCTCCAAGCCAGAGGAGAACCCCCTCTTCACTGATGATTTGGAATAAAATGAATGTAGAATTTAATAAAAGTGAAGAGGAAGAAGCTGTTCTTCAGAAACGACTCTTTTCAGGATTCAATTTTGAGTTATTTAGTGAATTGCGGTGCTATAAATTGGAACAGGCCTAAATTGTTATTCTAGACCAGGTCATACTACTACTACTACTACTACGAAGACAGCCTCTACCGAGCTCGATAGCTGCAGTCGCGTAAGTGCGGCCAGTATCCAGTAATCGGGAGATAGTGGGTTCGAGTCCCACTGACGGCAGCCCTGAATATGGTTTTCCATTTTCACACCAGGCAAATGCCGGGGCTGTACCTTAATTACCTTTACCTTAATTAATTCCTAAGACTTTCCTATCCCATCGTCGCCATAAGACATATCTGTGTCGGTGCGACGTAAAGCAAATAACAAAAAAAAAAAAAAAGTCAGCCTCTGCCTTAAGTATGCACATTGCTCATTCAAAACAGCGCGTTAGAGTAGGGATCGAACAGCTGGAATACTATGATGAACCAGTGTGTTACGTGCCAGCTGTATCAGAAAATGTATGAACCAGAGGAATGGCGTGCTAAAGAAGAACGTTTTCTAACCCCCCAGCTATTTCCCACTAATACAGTATAAGCGGTACGCAGCAGTATCGGAGTTGAGAGGCAGCATAAGAGACAAATAACATCACAACAAACAATGGTCAATGTAATGTTATTGTTGATGAATGTTATGCGCTTTCGATACTGTACGCCTTCACATTTTGTTTTCTTCCGACTCTGAAATACCACTCTTATCATAGTCGGTACGGTAAAACTGAATAAAACATAGATGATCGGAAATTGTATTCTTTGTAACTTTTGTTATCTAATATTTTTCGATAGGACCCAAAACACAGGTGTTTAAAAATTAAATTTTAGGCACATTCCCCTAAACTACAATTTCATCCAGGGTGAATAAAACTGTTTATAGTTTAGACTGTAGATTATTATTCCCCGACTTTACATACCGATTTTCATTAAATTCTCTTTAGTCGTTTTCTAGTGATGCGTGTATATACATACATACACACATACATACATACATACATACAGACAGACAGACAGAAATTACGGAAAAGAAAAAAGTGCATTTTCTTTTTACTGTGGACATGACCGATACAGAAATACCATTCTTTTCAAATTCTGAGCAATGTACAGACAAAACTCTCATTTTATATATATAGATATTTATTCCAGTTTCTCCTCTTTATTTCTAACTTAATATTCATATATGTCCTACCTTAAGAGTGGTATCTTTGAGAGGTGTTTTTAAAAGTAGTAAACATCACAATATGAAGATAAAGTTGGAATTCAAGAGAACTAATTGGGGCAAATATTCGTTTTTTCGGAAGAGGAGTTAAGGAATTGGATAATTTACCAAGCCAGATGTTCAATAAATTTCCAAATTCATTGCAATTATTTAAAAAAAAAGACCGGGTAAACAACGGCTGTCGACAAGGCAGACTTATTGACGGATTAAACACTCCACTGAAGCATTAACGTCATTCCATGCCTTCTTGCTATTGATTAGTGGAATAGCTCCTCCACTTACTACCCAAGTCTTCCCTGCTGAAAGACTGCAACATTTTCGCAACACTACTCTTCAATCGGAAATCACACAGAACAAATCGTCTTGCTTTCCTTCGGATTTTTCCAGTTCTGGAATTAAGTAATCCCGGTGAATTTGCAGGTACATACTTTTCCATAGTAAAACAATGCAAACAAATGTTTTCTCTTCTAAATTAAAATCCCAGTGTGTTGGGTTTTATACCCAAGATCATATTTTTAGTTCATTTCTATTGTGCTATTGATACCAACTACATCATCATCTTAATAACATCATTTGTAATTAAAATAATAATAATAATAATAATAATAATAATAATAATAATAATAATAATAAAGATTTACAAATCATAGTAAATAACTTTCTATATTACGTGAATATACCCTATAACTGAATATTAATTTCGTAATACTGTTTCCGATTCTCGATATTATGCTCCTGAACAAAAATGTATTACTAGTTTATGAATGATTTATTTTTACAAGGATTTCCATTGCAGTTACTTGTTGTTCTTTCTAGTTCATTTAATGGAGCACACTTATTTACAGCGTAAGTGTTTCACGTCTCATTATGTTTGTACCTATGTAAATAAATAAATAAATTATGGGTCCTATTGAAGAAGGGAAATCAGGCACAACAAGGAACTGTACAGTAAAATAGAGAGCATAGCAATGGTTATGAGGAACAAAAGACTAATGTTCTATGGTCACATAGTCAGGATGGAGCGCCAGAGACTCACTTCAAGGATCTTCAACACTGTATCTGGAAGGAAGGCAAGAAATGCCAAATGGACGAATTTAGTTCGGAAAGATCTACAGTACATAAACATTGATGACACTGACATTTACAACGGAGATAAGTTCAGCAAGTTAATCAAGACATCTATCTGCCTCTCTCCAGTCATCAACAGCTAAATCACTGCGTCGAGGAGTAGGAGTGATCTGGACTCAAGAAAGGGAAGAAGACATCCATAGCGCTAGAATGAAGGAATACTGGGCTAAGAAGAAGAAAAAAGCTCACCAGACTTAAGAACCACGTGGTCCACTGTAGGCCTAAACGAATAAGAATAAATAAATATATCACACACACACGGATGATACTCCAAGTTGCATCTTGTGACTTATACGCCCTGTTCAAACCCTGAATACTCTCATAACTAAACCCGGCAATTATGGGCAGTGGTAAGTTAGAATAAAATCTTACTGAAGAGAATAACAAGTATACGCTGGTCTGCACAACGGTTATGCTATGAGTTTTGTATAAACGTCAGGAGAATTCTTAAAATGTACTTTACTCCCCCTAAATTACGGAATAGCGGACTATACACTTCCTGCTAGGCAAATTAGTTTGCATTCTAACCTACCAAACCGGAGTCTAGTTAAGTATATGCGTGTTCGGAGTATAGTACGAGTACCTGGATTGGTTCACACTGCTCATGCTCAGTTCTCAGTACGTGACCAGGAATCACTCATCATGCTGGTCGACATTTCCCTGAAGTATGCAAACAACAGCGGATGTTTGTCAAACACATGTTCATTAATTACGGCATATCACGAGATCTCTGACCTGATTCATAAACCGCAATTAAATACAGTCGAAACAAGTAAAATATTTAATTAATATTTCCTCAGCCCAGGTGGTACAGTGCCAACATATCGCGGGTTGATGTCGCCAGAAGTAGGTGGATTATCGAAGACGAAAAAAGCACTCTTACGTTTTCTTACCGCTACACTGTAAACTATAGAATCATGGATATGTTTTGATGATGAAGTGTGTTTTTTAAATGGGACTAACGAGCTAGGTTATCGGTCGCTAATGGTACGAAGTGTATCTAAATAAAAATTAAAACTTCAAAACGTATCCACTGACTACAATCTAAAACGAATGATTATTTTTTTAAAAATCGTGAGAAAACAAACAGTGGATCCAATTCACAATGTCTAAATTACTCGGATGATGCTGTCCCCCACAGTGGTACTAATCACTGGTAAGGCAGAACGACGGTGTTCCTCCTATTGAAATGGCGTATGGCTTTTAGTGCCGGGAGTGTCCGAGGACATGTCCGGATCGCCAGGTGCAGGTCTTTTGATTTGACTCCCGTAGGCGACCTGCGCTTCGTGATGAAGATAAAGCGATGATAAAGACGACACATCTCCCGTGCCAGCGGAATTAACCAATGATGGTTCACAGACCCGTTCTGAACACAGTGCAACCAACATATTCGGCCGGAACGCTCCGTCTGCCCGCTCCCCGCACAACAGTGCAATGCACACGATAGTACTAATCACAGATCCGTGGTGTTCTTCAAATTGTGGTACTGATCGCAATGGTATTCCTCACGTAATGGGACTAATCACAAGTAGTCCCATGATCCAAATATCATCTTTTGGTCGCCCCTTTTAGTCGTCTCCTGCGACCAGAAGGGGATACGGTGGGTGTTCATCTGCGACCCCACCCACAGGGGATTTACACGGATGTAATCAGCTCATCACAGGTGATCTTTCTCTTCTGTACACTAACGCGCGCTCCTTGTAATACGCTAGTAAATGGACTTCTGAGTGAGACATCTGAAATGTAGATGATTACAGGGAACGCCTTAACTTGTTTGTACCAATTTCCTGTGAACAGAAGAATACCGAAGGTTTGTGATAAATAATTCAGGAGCGACGGAATGAGGATAAGAGATTATCACTTCTAAGCAGCGATTCTCTGAAACATTGTGTCAACTTCAAGCAGAGGAAGACCTCTCAATAAAACAGAGCATGTTCAGGAGGGAAGCGGGTACAATTTACCAGCAGAATTCCCAATATATATAGTATTTCACACATTGTTCTAGTTCAGACATTTCTTCTAAAGGAATAATCATATAGTATAACCAATCGCGAATAATTAATCGAGGGCCCCGTCATTGATCCGATTTAAGTGTCGGGTTTTTATTTGTGGGGCACTTTTAAACAGAAACTGTACAAGAACAGTCCACGTCCACAATCCTTGTATTACAGTATGTAGCCCCTTGCCTTTTCAGAACCACAATTCTGTTTTCTAAGAAATACGAAAAAGTGCCAGTACAAATTAACTGCGGTGACAATGGGTAGACAACGTCTAAGTTACGTACGATGTTCCATGGCAAAAACAATGTTCAGTCGATGTTTAGTTACACGTCGTTTAGAGATTAAATACTGGTTCGCAAATGGAAACAGAACCCTTTGCTTGTCGCAACCAATGAAACACGCCGGACGTTAGTCAGCTGAACTTGCCCACAGATCAGAATATCGCTTTCGGAGGAAATGAAATCTCATAAACAGTAGCAACACGCCTCCGTATGAGGAAGTGTAGTCTTGTTACGGTGAGTGCAAAGGGATGAGGACTCTGTAACCCAATGAGTTGTACGAGCTATCCGCTTGCATTCTGGGGATCGTAGGTTCGAAACGCACACGACTCTTCCTTCCCAGTCCTTGTCATCTCCTATCTCATAGTTACCGAAAACGTATCTCTATTAGCACAATATAAGTGAATCCCTCGCAGTTGTGTATGTGACCGCTCTCTGTACCTCCTCGCACATTTCAAATGAATTGCTGCGAGTACTCAGCAGACGGAGGCATTTCTTCCCGGAGTCGTCTCAACACGATAATCCAAATCATATGCTTTATAATACATAACCTCTGAGTGACTCCTAAAATTTGAGGTTAAACGGTGTTCTCTGCAGTGTCTAAACATGGACGGTCAACGTCGGTTTTACACAGTGTCTAAGTGATAAATAAACGCCATTGCAATGCGACAGCCATACTTAGACATCGCTTAACTGTAAACATCGTCTAAATCTGCAAACGGTTCAATGGTTTTTCGTGCGCCACCCTCTAATTCCAATTTAGCACTGTACTTTCACCCCCTCGTCTGCCTTACACGAACTCAAGGCCGCTAGAAAACATCTCATTCCAGCTGTTTTTGTTAAATCCTTATATGAAGGTCAGTGACCTGCTCTTCTCCTGCAAAGGCGTGGTAGCAGGTAATAAGCTCCTGCACTGTGTGTGCACATCTTAAGAAATGCACTACTGATCGTTCAGAGTGAGAGCAAGTCATCATCTCTTCCTCTATAGCACTGGTATTCAAACATTTTGGTTGACGTACCCTCAAAATCCAATTGCTTTACTTCGCACACCCGAAGTGTATTGCGATTATACCAGAAGTAATAAATGATTGTTGCTGGATAATATAAACTACAATCGGCTTTACGTCGCACCAACACAGATAGGTCTTATGGCGAACATGGGAGAGGAAAGGTTTAGGAGTCGCAAGGAGCGGCCGTGGCCTTAATTAAGGTACAAGCCCAACATGTGAAAATGTGAAACCACGGAAAACCATTTTCAGTGCTGCCGACAATGGGGTTCGAACCCACTAATTTCCGGAACGCAAGCTCACAGCTTCGCGAAGCTAACCGTACGGCCAACTTGCTCGATAATCATAATCATCAACCATCATGTCCGACTCGTTGACTGAATGGTCAGCGTACTGGCCTTCGGTTCAGAGAGAACCGAGTTCGATTGCCGGCCGGGTCGGGGATTTTAACCTTCATTAGTTAACTAGCAGTTTCCCGCTATCTCCGCCCGCAATGTACAGTGTATGGTGTTGTTCGTTACCCTCCTCACGGTTGTATTTGCAAAGTTCCGCCTTAATGAAATAAAGCATATGATCTGCTGCGGTAATAGAACGTAACATTATGTCAACAAAACACTTGAAAATACATCACACAAAGAAATTGAATTAAACGTTCCTCGGAACAACGCTACGCGCCGAACTGTTAAAAAGTCCTTCAAAAGTCGTCGCAATGGAGACAAATGTACTCATAACTTTTCTCAGAATCTACCAATTTATGCAGTTATTACCTCAAAAGAAAGCGCTTGATCCACTGAGTGTTTTTAGTCCAAAACGAACTGCGTACCTCAATTAGAACGAAAGATTTAATTGCTTCAATGAGAAAAAAATGTTGAAGAAATGGGACGTCAAATTGAATGTGCACTCATAACTTTCCTCAGAGTCAACCAATTAGAACAGTTAAGAGCTGAAATGAAAGAGCTTGATCCACTGAGTGTTCTTAGGTCAAAATGAACTCCCTACGTCAATTAGAGCCAAATATATGATAGCTTCAAAGAGACAAAAAATTGAAAAAAATCAAATAATTTGAGGAAGGCGAAAGTTAAGTGATTTATAGTGCCTGATGACAAATCTGTGCATGAATACCTTTCAGTTAAAAAAATGAAGGAAATCGACGAGATAGAATGGCCGGACTGACTGACTGTAGTTTTCATCCATTTTTTAAATATATAGATTCCAATGGCCCGGGGTTTGAGTGTTTTTGCTGTCCCCAACATCCCTGCAACTCACAAACCACACACAACACACCTGGCAGATGCCTCCCACCCTCTACCTTGCAAGGGGTGCCATCACCTTATCCCGCACGCACTGAGGCATGAAACAGTTCTGGCCGGGGATTTAAGGTCACATGCCGTTCGTGACCCATGATCACCGGGAATTTAACCACGGTCACCGGGATGACAGGCACCCACCCTGTTCCCCAATGTAGTAAACGTCGTAACTGCCCCATAGTAATCTTTAAAGGACAAGAAAAAGAAGATGATGGCGCGGCAGTGCGAGACTCAGTTTTGTTTCACTCTGATGAGTTGATTCAGCTGTAAGACGAGATCTGTAAGAGTTATCTCCACTCGCGAAGCACGTGATGAACACAGTTCTGTACGGGAAATGCGATGTCTCTTTTCTAATTACTTGCAGCCTCCCACAATGTGGCTGTAACCGGGTGTCGCTTGAGAAGAGAGGGCCAAAGTTCTTGTGAAACAGATAAACACGAACTGCATGACCTCTCTGCTAATATAAGATCTTTCCTCTTCCAGTAACCGAGCAGCTTGCCATCATCCAAAACACTCAAAGAAAAACACAAAAAAGAATTCACTTTTACCCTTTTAAAAATCAAATAACTATAAAGAACACTGAAATATATTACTGAACATGTTTCAGTGCGCTGTTCTGATGAATTAGTAAACGGATCCGTGCGCGTACGTGTGAAGTGATAACAAGAAACCGATCAAAAATGTGGATATTAACAGCTCAAAAGTGGCAAGGAAAATTCGGGACGAAAAGATCAAAGTGATGAAGTCTGCGCATGACTTGTTGACCTGGGGAGAAAAGAAAGAGTATGTCCAGGAACAGTTAGATGCGTGGAAAGATGAGGTGAAACAATATGGAATGAAATTTAATGCCAAAAAGGGCGAGATAGTGATCACATCTAGGAAGAAGGAGAGACCTACGAGATGGATAATGCTTGGAGAGGAACAGCTTAGAAAGGTAGAGAGTTTCAAGTACCTGGGAAGTATCATAGAGGAAAGTGGAAGAAATGACAAAGAAATAATTGAGCGTGGAAGACAAGTAGGAGCGTTCCTGGAAAGTGGCCTATCAGCAGCCTCGTATAGGACGTATCAGTGTTGCCAACTTAGCAGTTTTTCCGCTAAATCTGGCGGAATTAGAAGACTGTCGGCGGAGAAATATATCATTTAGCGGTCAGCGGATTTTTGGCGGAATTCTAGAATTATTATAATGGGATTTATTGTTTTATCCATTTTATGTTTTTTAAATTTGTACTCCAGTCTGTCTCCGAGCTATTCCGTATTTCTTGTCAGGAAGTAGCAGTCACATGCGGGAAACATGTTATTTGGATTTCATGTTATGAGACCATGGTATCATACATTTGTAATGCGCGTGCGCCGTTACTGCCGTAATGCAACGGCCATTGGATCTCCGGAAAGGAGTTGTGCATGGCCTTTTATGGGCATTTGTTGTTACATCATTTTAGTTTAAATACGGCTATAGGTTGTACATTGTTATTTTTCTCATTTATCAGATCGAAAGGGTATTTGTTTACTGTAGATCTCGAGAAAAAAGTAATAAACATAAACATATTGTAATGCGTGGGGAAAGGGTACTTATCTCTTAGTTGACGAGTGACAACAGATACTGAAACTGTGAGAGAGTAGCATTTATATTTATGAACTGGCCTGTTCTGTTGTGGCCCTTGAGGTAGGGGATTCGCCTATCATGCACCCGGCACTAAAACGCCTACAAGTTTTAGCTCGCCGGCTCGCAGGCAGGGGGTTAATCCCAGTTAAACTCACAGATCAGGTGAGTGCAGACATTTACTTTTATTATTATTATTATTATTATTATTATTATTATTATTATTATTATTATTATTATTATTATTATTATTATTATTATTGCTCATTTTATTGCTTATTATTTGAGATCGGATTTCTCGGCGGAATTTTAGCGGTTTTTAATAGTATTTAGCGGATCTTGAAAAGTATAAGTTGGCAACACTGGACGCACTATGTGCCTATTCTGGCGTATGCAGGAGAAACTTGGGTAATGAGGCAGAGAGCCATGACTAGGATACAGGCAAGTAAAATGAAATTCCTGAAAAGGAGGATAGGAGTGACAAGAATGCATCAGATGAGAAACAAGAAGGTTAGAGCCACTACAGAACAGGGTAGAGGCACCTAGGTTACATGGTACGGACACATGAAGAGAATGGCACAGGAAATGATACCCTGGAGGATGCAGGAAAATGAGGTAACAGGAAAACGACCGAGAGACAGGTGGATAAAGAGAGTAGAAAAGTGTGTGAAGAAAGGAGAGGACTGGGCAAGAATGAAGTGGAAGAAGTGGCGGGAAGGGAAGACAAGAAGAGATGGAGAAAGTTATGTTCAAAGCAGACCTGGCCAATAGCTGGAAACTGCATGTATGATGATGATGATGATGATGATAGCTGTTGACTGGTTGATGCCTTGTAAACCGGATTGGTCACTGGAGTATAGTCATTTTAAATGGTGCTTGCAACATTCTGGCCGATACTGTAGAAATACCTTCGTGACTTGTAGGTTAGGATCCGTGACTGAATAAAGTATTTGACAGAAATACATCGTTCTGTTCATTCATTAGACTGGTGATTGTGGACGTTGATTAGAATACGTGAATCACGAGCTGTGGATAGAGACACGCGTGTTAACAATGGGTGAGCCTTGCGCCACTTTATCCGCGCTATGCGAGGCACACAGGTAGTTATCACTGCTCGCCAGCTCCATGCGGGTGTAGGTGGGTGGTTTGCCGGAACAATGGGCTTGAAATGGGATCACATTAACAGGACAAGACTTTACTTCAATCGACTGCTATTTGATTTTCCATTTCAATTATCAATGCAATATGCTTTAAATGAGCAGACTATTGTTTATGTGTCTCACATGTAACTGCTCGTATGTAGCAGAAACACAACAGTACAATACTGGGGGAAGATACTGCATCACCGATTGATAAATGAGGAGAAAAAATATGTGGCAGGCAACCAGTATTTAACTAAAAACAATTAAATCTGACCTGAGTGATGCTCCATGATGTGTTCTCCATTTGAAGTTGAAGTAGAGTATGGAAATATACCTCGGATATACTCAAAAATCTTTAAGACTCATTATGATATACTGGTGAAAAATATAAGAGGATTATCTGTTCACTGTTGCATCATAGATTCTGTTAACTTGCCAGATTACAGATTCATTAATTCCCTTCTTTCCGTTACTGTTTTGTTTAGAAGGGACGATTGTGTAGCATTTCTTCGCTAAAAATGAACCTGTTTGCACGATCCTGCAAGTCTCCCTACACAACTGTAAATCAGGCAAAATACATTTTGGGGGCGATGACCTAGCTGTTAGGCCCGTTAAAACAGCAAACAACATCTTCATCAAAGGTTTCTTGATACTTGTTTGCCGAGATGTTTAGGGTCTCACCTATAAAGCCAGACCGTCCAGCGGCGTTTCTACTGTCGGAGACTTACGCAGCTGTACGGGAGGCGCGAGCATCGCTCAGCTGTGAGACAGTTGCCACTGCAACAAGGTATTTTGCTATATAAAAGTTCTTTTAAGTACGAGTCGGCTCGACGGGTACGCAATGCATTTGTTCAGCAATTTCCTGGTGAAGTGCCACTTTCATGAGCACCAATTCACGAAGTTTTAACAGAGATCATTGGTGCGAATCATGAACGCTCGCACAACAAGTAGGGGTTCCGTTTCTTCTGCACACTGAGCTGTTAACAGGTTTACACGGGCCACAAGAGCGGGATAATGTGAGTTTATTCGACCCACAGCTTGTGTTCTGTTCGGATGGGACCTGTAACTGATGTGTATGAAGTCCCTCCTTCCACTTCCAGCATCTTTCATAAGGTAAAATTTCATATAAACGTTGCAAGCACAGTACAAACACAGTGCGCTCGCTCATATTTGCTTTGCGTCGCACTGACACAGATAGGCCTTATGGCGACGACCGGATAGGAAAGGGGTAGGAGTTCGAAGGAAGCATCCGTGGCCTTAATTAAGGTTCGTGGACTCGGGGACTGGAAATTTGCTGTTCCAAACATTACTGCAATTTGCACATACAATACTATCCTCTACAACAAGAGCACCAAGTTTGACCATTTTTGGAGACGTCAAGGTGCCGGAATTTTCCCCGACAGGATTTCTTAACGTGCCGGCGAACCTACAAACATGACGCTGACGTATATGAGCAACTTCATCACCACCGGACTGAACCAGCATCGAACCTGCCAACTTGGGCTCAGATACCCAGCGCCTGAACCATGTCACTGTACGAAGATGATCCAGGTTCATCTTTGTTTGGATGAAGCAGACCTTGAACTCGCAGGGAGATGTTCCCAATCTGCTCCCCACGTGGCATTCTCAATGAACGAACACCTGCACCGATCTCTTCAAGGTCCAACAAACTCTCTGGGAACAGGATACACACGGCTTGATTAATGGAACTCGCCGGCTCGGCTGTTGCAATCCAACTTGCTCTGCAGGATTCATTCAGTGGCTTCTCTCCGCGGCGCTCTCGTGACTATTAATGCTATTAATAAACATTTTTCTCATCGTAAAATTAATTTTATAAAACCATCGTTAAAAAATTAGTACTACTTTTAAAGGTCATATGACATACATGCCCTAGGCATACACAACTTCCATAAGATATAGCATGCACGGTTGTTAGGTAGCAATACCTCACGTCACAGCCTGCACGGTTGCTAGGTAACAATACCCTACGTCACAGCCTGCACGGTTGCTAGGTAACAATACTTTACGTGACAGCCTGCACGGCTGCTAGGTAACAATATTTGATGTCACAGCCTGCACGGTTGCTAGGTAACAATACCCCACATCACAGCCTGCACGGTTGCTAGATAACAATACCTCACATCACAGCCTGCACGGTTGCTAGATAACAATACCTCACATCACAGCCTGCAGGGTTGCTAGGTATAGTTTACGTCACAACCTGCACAGCTGCTAGGTAACAATACCCCACATCACAGCCTGCACGGTTGCTAGATAGCAATACCTCACATCACAGCCTGCACGGTTGCTAGATAACAATACTTTATGTCACAGCCTGCACGGTTGTTAGGTAATAATTCTTCTTTACGGCACAGCCTGCACAATGTTACATTCGACTTTTTTCTACAAAAGTACTGATCCCATCTCCACAAAATTCTGTACACTTATATCTGTATGTTGTTTGATTTATCAATCCATAGAGTGGTTTGATGCAGCTCTGCATGCCACCCTTTCCTGCGCTAACCTCTTCCTACATCAGCTCTATTCCAATTTTCATATTCATACCTTGGTCTACCGCTACAGTTCTCACCCTCTACACTTCCCTCAAAAACCAACTGCATAAGTGGTGGGCGTCTTAAGATGTCTAATATCATTCTACCTTTTCTTCTCGTAAAATTTCACCAAAATGATCTTCTGTCACCAATTCGATTCCGTATCTCTTCATTCGTGATTCGATTTACCTTCAGCATTCCTGTGTAACACGTTTCCAAAGCTCCATTCCCTTTATTTCTGAGCGAGTTATCGGCAACGCTCCAGACGAAAACATCTTTCTATTTCCTACATCAATGTTCGAGGTGAACAAAGGTCTTCCTTTCTTGCACTAATCCTTACTTCATCTATCATTACGTATTTTACCACCCAAGGAACAATCGCCATCGACTTTTTTTGAGACTTCATTTCCTGATCTATTATTTGCTGCATTACCTGACGTCGTTCTACCGCACTCCATCACTTTTGTTTTGGGCTGGTTTATTTTCATCTTGTAATCCTTACCAAAACTCTGCCCATACCATTCAGCAATTTCCCCAGATTTTCTGCAGCCTCGGATAAAATAACAATATCGTTGGCACATCTAAGCGTTTTGACTTCCTCCCCTTGGACTGCGATCCTCTTTGATTTCCTTTACCGCCTCTTCCATACAACTACACACTGCCCTCGAGTCCTAGTGTTATAGTAGAACTCATACAAGTTGTTTCAAAAGTGCAAATATTTATATATTTTTTAATATTATCTTTACTACAGTCCGGAATTAACGAAAACGGACAATTTACCGCCCCGTTTGAAATTCAAGTAATGCGGGCTGCTGACTAAGAGTACATAGGCAAGTACGATCAGACGAAAAGTTGGCAGCAGTGTTCAGTGAGGAATGGAAAAATCCCTTAAAGCTACAGAAATTATCAGGGTTTTTATCGTAAGATTTTTCAACGATATCTTCAGGAGAGACATTTAGCCTTCAGTCTCCTATTGTTTTTTTTTCTTTTTTGCTATATGTTTTACGTCGGACCGACACAGATATGCCTTACGGCGACGATGGGGTAGGAAAGGCCTAGCAATGGAAAGGAATCGGTCGTGGCCTTAATTAACGTACAGTCCCAGCATTTGCCTGGTGTGGAAAACCATCTTGAGGGCTGCCCACAGTGGGGTTCGAACCCACTATCTATCGAATACAAGCTTACAGCTGCGCGCTCAGTAAGACATACTGATGGGTATAGAAGAAAGAAAGTATGAAAAGCGGGGGTGGAGGTGAAACTTAGAGTCGCCACGCCGACCAGGATTTCTGCGCCCCTGCTCTAGAATGGGTACCCTCCTCACGTCCTGAAAGAACTGAGATGTGAGTGATATGACGTCGTCAACTCGGAACAATGACTTATTGTTTCCTTGACCTCCTTTTGAATATCGCTCCTTTACAACTACTCGCTGTTTAGGCTTCCTAGGACGGTGGATTTTAAGCTGTCACTGTTTATCTTTTATTACTCACAACTCCTGAAAAGAGAACACAAAATTACTTCACAATGAAAAGGATATGAATAACGTTGGCAATACTCAAATTTAATTAATGATCTGGCAACGGAAAGGGGACAAGATTTGTTTCAGTCACGTCGTCACAACGCCGAAGTCTTCCCATGTGATAACCTTAAGTCACGATACGTTCTGAAGGCAAGTCTCGATCAAAATCATAAGTTCTGTAATGGAAGTCGCAACCGAAACTGCCATAATCGTAGCCAGTATCAACACACTATAATCCGCATTCAGAATTGAAAATTCCACCAGTCATTCTAGCAGCCATACTCTTGGTTGACAGGTCAGTTTAAATTTGAAATGAAAACTGAAGCTCAACTTGTAGGAGTCCAGCAAGATATAGCAGAGTTTAGATTCAGGAGGTCACATTCACTGTATCGCTATTGACCTATCCAAGGCATTTGACAGGGGAGACTACTGGCAAAAATGACTGCACTGGACTAGATAAAAGAGTGACTCAATGGGTGGCTATACTTAAAGAAAATAGAAGACAAAAAATTAGAATAGGTGGGGCTTTATCTGATCCTATAACCATTAAGAGGGGAATTCCTCAAGGCAGTATTATTGGACCTTTATGTTTTCTTACATACATCAATGATATGTGTAAAGACCTGGCTTTCTGCGGATGTAATATACAGAGTAATAAATAATTAGAAGATTGTGAGCAACTGCAAAAAGAACTCCACAATGTTATGAGTTGGACAGCAGGCAATGGATTGATGATAAACGGGGTTAAAAGTCAGGTTGTGAGTTTCACAAATAGGAAACGTCGACTCAGTGTTAATTACTGCGTTGATGGCGTCAAAGTTCCGTATGGGGTGGGTCAGTGTAAGTAGGCCTACCAAGGTGTTAATACAAGGAAAGATCTTCATGACGTACTTTTTATATCTGTGCTGTTAAATAATTAGAAGAAATATATGTAATTCGATATGTTGAATATTTTCAACTACCGAGTTGATACAATCTTGTTTATTTTAAATTTTTTTTGCTAGTTGTTTTAGGTCGCACCGACACAGATAGGTCTTACGGCGACGATGGGACAGGAAAGGGCTAGGAGTGGGAAGGAAGCGTCCGTGGCCTCAATTAAGGTACAGCCCCAGCATTTGCCTGGTGTGAAAATGGGAAACCACGGAAAACCATTTTCAGGGCTGCCGACAGTGGGGTTCGAACCTACTATCTCGCGAATACTGGATACTGGCCGCACTTAAGCGACTGCAGCTATCGAGCTCGGGTTTTTTTTGTATGGACCTGAGTTCCATCCACAACAATTCTAGAAAGGAATTACCAGAATGTAAGAACACAACTGACATTTTATTCTGAATTATTTTTAGTATCAAGGCACAAGAGGTAATGTCAGGGCGCACAGTCTTAACCGCGTGTTTGTGTTACTCAGAGTCTAATGAACCAACGTTCTACTCGAGACATCAATCTGCACATCGGTATTCAGTTACAAAGTATTTCTGTTATGAACCTGACATCTGTGTGATCAGATTTCACATCATTCCCGTAGAAATGATTCGGTAGAAATGCGAGAAGCTGTGTCTGCTCGACCTTTGAAATCATTTAAGAAGACGTTAGGTAAATATTTGATAGGGAATCTGCCGTCCTAAATGCACATCAATGGCGATTGGCTGATTGACTGATTGATTGAGCACCTTTTATTTTATTATTGCATTTAGGGTAGAATGGGGTGATTGCGATGTGGTGCAATTTGGAAGTATGAGACTTATATTTCAAATGTACCACCTTTGAAAGAAAAAAGTCAATTCCCTACGAATGTTATTGTGAAACGTGTGCCAGTGCAGTGCTTTGATCTTTACTACGCGTTCCAATACGATGACTATTAAGCCATTATATCTACATTATTTATAAGCTAAGGTACAATATTCCATTTGGCACTTGTTTTGTATTGTAAACTACAACGATGTAAGTTCGATTTTAAAAAATGTTAAAACAAATGGTCTGCTTTCTCGTACATTAATAAGGAGTTTATCACTAGAAAACCATTTATTATATTAAAAAACAAACAACTTACAGCAATTTAAAAATATATGGTCCTAGCTATGGTGCTCTCCTCTACCACCCACTTACCCCAAATAGTAAACATTTGAATTCCAAACCAAACCCCATGGCACGACAGCCCTTGAAGCGCTTTGGCCTACCAAGCGACCGCTTCTCAGCCCGAATGCCTGCAGATTACGAGGTGTCATTTAGTCAGCACGACGAATACTCTCGGCCGTTATTCTCGACTTTCTACACCGGGCCCGCTATCTCACGGTCAGATAGCTCCTCAATTGTAATCACGTAGGCTGAGTGGATCCCGAACTAACCCACAGGTCCAGGTAAAAATCCCTGACCTGGCCTGGAATCGAACCCGGGGCCTCCGTATAAGAGGCAGGCACGCTACCGCTACACCACGGGGCCGACACAATAAACAATTGAATTGCAAGAAAATACTCATACAACACAAAATTACCCCGTGGTAGGATAATTTGGATATTTCCCCATTATGTGTGAACATTCCCGTTGCCTATATCCATAAATCTTATCCTTCTAGAACGTGTAGCACTTCTAATCCGGCGTGCGCTGATCCCTTCAAGGTACTTAATAATCCGACCGGTTAAGGATTTACCACCGAGTCACCCCACTCTGCGCTATGTTTCGAAGTATATCTTTCTAACACCCAGCATCTAAGTTATTTCAATTTTTTTACGGCCACAGTATGATACTCCTGCCCGCCAGGTAGCCATGATCGTTAAGGCGTTGGAGTCTAAACGGTTTGAAACCGAGGTTAGCCGGTTCGAGTCCCGCTGGTCGGAAAAAAATTACCATCGCAATGTTGGACGGCAGGTGGTGTTATACAATTCGTAATCGCTAGAGTGTGTGCCCAAAGCCCGATGTCAATTCCAAACCTCTCCGCAGTGCTCTTACGGAATGAGGTGATTCGTCCGTCGGATGGAGACGTTAAACCTTGAGCAGACCCCTCGGTGTTTTTCTAAAGGAGCAGCGTACGTGCCGGCACCCACTCCCTTCCTACCATCATACACCACGTCACTTATTTCATCTAATCTAATCTAATCTAACCCCCTCTATTCAGTTGACCTCCCAAGGCTGAGTGGACCCCATTCCAAACCTCATAGCACTTTTCAAAATTCGTGGCAGAGCCGGGAATTGAACCCGGGCTTCCGAGGGTGGCAGCTAACCATACTACACGACAGAAGCGGACCCGTGCTATCTTACTGTACCTAAAATATCTAATGTGCAGTACTACACAGCACAAAGTATTTTGCCATTGTCCTACCTAAGTACCATTAATATCAAATCTACGAAGAAATTAGAACAACATAAATAATAATCACCACCATCATCACGTAATCGTACTATTTTTATTTTAAACACTGCTGAATACCAATAACTTCTTATATTGAGGAATATTATAGCAACCATTTTACTACGACTGTGGGGAGAAAATATTACAAAATAAGGAGCGGGATAAGGGTTACTACAGCTGAGTACAACTACTCCTTATTTTTAAACTATGATGAAATGATAAATTATTATCCGGGAGGGAAACTCGCTTCGTGTCCGACATGGCAGGGAGAGAGACTCTGATAATTCTACCAACTAAAGAATGGAAATATTTCAATGGAACCACGTCAGAAATGCAATAATTTTACCTGTAACTCTGACAGTTAACGTCCTGAAGTTTTTTCTGCATGGGCGTTTCTTACTTCTTCTGACAAGGGTTTAATGACTCACTGAACAGGCAGTTGATGGGATAGGGCAGTGCCAGGACTGGGAAAGAAGCGACGGTGACCTTACGGCGATGGTGTGGAAATGGGAAACCAGGGATAATCATCTTCGGGGTTATCGACAGTGAGGTTGCAACTCACAGCTACGTGACGCACACCGCGTAGCTCGCTCGATCATCAAGTTTACTATAATAGGATACAACTACTTTACCTCGCCTATTTAAATTATGTTTGCAGAATGAAAATATGAAATTGAAAGATTGGGACTCCCCTTAAATGCCAAGAGAGCGCTGCGGCCTTCAGCGCAGAAAGCGAGCCACAGCTGCGCACACTCAGGACGACGGAGATAATGGACACAATGTTGTTGAATGCAAATCCGAGCCATTAGTGAGAACGCACGGTGGGTGGGCTCGAGTTCCTTACCCAAGTCGTTAAATAATTAAAATATTATGTCAAGACCATACGACGCTAATACCGACCTTGCAGTGTGTTTAGAGATAAGCCGTGCCGCGACTCGGAACAAAGAACACCCACTAAAATCCTAATTATGATGAACTATGTGCAGCCAAAATCAACTCATCTTTCTGTCGCTAATTTTCTAAAATATATTTCAGATAATAAGCAAGAAAACGTTTAGTCTTTCATGAGTGTTAATCTGCTTCTCATATTCATACCTTGGTCTACCCCTACCGTTCTTACCGCCTACACGCGTCTTATATGGCCTATCATTCTATCCCTTCTTGCGGTCAAATTGAACCAAATCGATCTCCTCTCACCAATTCGATTTAGTATTTTTTTTCATTCGTGGTTGGATCTACGCATCTCATCAGTAGCATTCTTCTGTAAGACCATATTTCAATAGCTCTACCATTGTCGTAATCCCGCCACCTTTGCCCCCAAGAATTAACCTAGAACTCATCTTTTCGGGGGTAGGCTGAGTGAACCTCATGGCAACGTGCACCCCCGGAAGGGGAATTTACTTTCTTTTCGTTGACTTACTGACGGGGAATCGAACCCACGTCCTTCCCGCTGACTTCAATGTAATACCGCATCTATCATGAAATATCAACGGACGGCTATTTAAGTGTCAGACAAGAAAAGTTTTATTACGAAAGGGTGGGACAACATATCCTCTCAGACTCATCTTACAACTGTAAACTGAGCCCACGTACGATCTTGTTTCGGAGCACGTGTTTCCACGTGTCGACATTCAAACCACAGATAAGCAATAAACTTGCGCGACAGCCGACCTCTCTCCTCTCTCCTGCACTATACTGGGCACACCAACCAAACCAGCTTTCAACAGGTTCGTAATACCGTACAGTTTTAGTAAATAGGGCTCGGAGTTTAGCCAATAATATGTTAGAACGCAAACTAATTTCGTTATTAGGAAATGTCGTCCAGCCCGTTGTTCCGAAATGTAGCGAGAGCAACATAAATTCTAGGCGTTCTAATCGGCCGTACCCCTCCCGTTTATGCAAATCTCATAGCAAGGCCGTTGTGCGGTTGGAGTACACGTGGTACTCGCCTCAGTAAGATTGCATTCTTATCTATTACTGCTTTTAAATCCGGACTCTATTTATAAGATTTTAGGCTAGCCCCGCGGTGGAGGGTTAGTAAGCCTCGCTGGTACACAGAGGCCCGGGTTCAAATTCCCGCCAGGTCAGGGATTTTTACAAGGATCTGGTCCACTCAGTCTACGGGAAAAAATTCCGGATGTTTATATGTTATGTTTACTAGCATATGCACCCGTTCTTCCCAAGGGAATTGGTATAATCGATTTCACGATTCCTTCATGAGTTTATGGAATACGGCATGTCAAACTGATATTCTTGTACGTGGCAGTAACGTGAAGAACGATAAAGCTCAACAAAGTGGAGACAGAATGGGGTAGATCAGAGAGTTTATTGAACGATACAGCTCCGGGCTGTGCGTAGTTCTCCTGACTTGTCGGTTACATCTGAAACCGGGAGTGGTACTGTAGCCTCTCTTGTTCTGCAGAAAAGATTACAATTACTCTTCACTTCAACTTGAAATGACATGGCAGCCTGTAAAACAGTCCATTAATATCCTCCTATCCATTAAGGTTGGTCATGTGTACTTTGCAGGACGGTAAATTCACTGTTTCTACTTCCTATAAATCCCCAAAACAATCCGGGATTTAGAACTGATATTGACCCTAATATCTACCCAAGGACATATATAAAGTTTGGTAGAAATATACAGAGTACTTTCCCAGTTATAAGAACTCAGCAATCGGACGAACAGACAAATCGACAAAAACGCTAAAAGCAAATCCAGTTGAACGTAGAATGAAAAACGGTCCGTATCGCAATGATGACATGAGAAAAAAGTTTTAGAAATTGATTTCCATTAAGTTTGGTTGTGTATATTTTGTGGAAGTGTAAAATCACGGTTTCGTTTTCGTATGAATCCCCAGTCAATTCAGCGATTTAGAAATAATATTGATCTTAAAACCTACCCAAGGACATGTGGATTCTAAATATGAAGATTGGTGGAAGTACGCCCAGTAGTTTTCAAGTTATAAAAACTCAAAGACACCAAAGCTAAAAAATATTCGGATGATCTTTATTACACCTGAAACGGATGAATGACTGAAAATATCGCCCAAAATAGTCAATTTAGAGACACGCGGTCGCTACGACTTCATTTATATAGATGTTGAACTTGTGTGTTCAACAGACAGAAAAGCTTTTAAGTTACATTTCATTGCGTCAACACTGGGAGGTACGGCCTCCTTCAAGGAACAAAATACAATCAGCTCAATAAAGGTGACCGTAACTTCTCTTTGTAAAGGCCAGGCTGGAAATTAGAGGCTGGATGTTCGGTTAGTGTCGTCTAGACTGCCCACTCTACCGTAATGAAGCGAGAGTAGCGCAATTTCTAGGGATTGTAACAAAATACGACCTGATCTATGAAAACTAACATTCGAGATTCAGCACAACAGAGCGGAATGATGAAAGGGTGTTCTCTGCACGTGATACACTAATAATGTATGTTACTAAATTAGCTCCCATTATATCATTAATTAATGTCTTCAGCCAAAGTTAGTGCACTTTAACGGCTGCATACTAGTTGCGCACACTCCTTGGGCTTCCTCACCTCCTACCCGACGAGGTAGACGATTGTTTTGTAAATTACATTTTAGTATTTCCACCAGACGATGAAACTGTTAAGCTGTTGGAAAATTACATCGAACATGATAGTAAACGCCACCCTCAGAGTTCTCCTGGTGTCCGACACAAAACGCTGAATGATTACGAAAGTGTCCATTGCAAACTGAATGCTATGTTTTATCAGTGACACCCTAACATATTTCAATTAATAGGAGACTTCGGCGAAATACAAATCTCGTCTTACACAAACACGAACAGAGCGAATGTAAGAAACATCAGGCGAAATAAAAAACTGTCAAGGAGGAATTAATACTGTATAACACAAAATTACCCAAGTTGGGGAATTCTACGGTAAATGTCCGACTATATGTCATACGTTTTGAACCACTCCTCATAAATTGTAGGTGGTCGTAATGTGATGAACATTGCTAGTCAGACTACAGGCTCCTGACTGTAGCGGCAAATCACGACTGTTTCATAAATATTTTGACAGACTCAGTAGTGAAAAATGACTACTTCTGTCATAATTATTTTGGCACATTCTGTAGTGTAAAAACCACTATATTTTGCCATAATTATTTTTTACAGATACAGCAGTAGAAAATCACTAGTTTTATCAAAATTATTTTAACACATTACTATAGTGCAAAATCAATAGTTTTGTCACAATTATTTACTTAATCTACTTGTTCTAGAGGATAAAAATTAGCATCCGCAACAAATGAACACTGTATGTTACATTTCATAGTTTATTCCTTGCGATGTATTATGACTGCAAAGTCACTTCAAGATGTCGGAAGGATAAACACGAAAACTGGTCATGTAACATGAATTATACCGGGCGAGTTGGCCGTGCGGTTAGGAGCGTGCAGCTGTGAGCTTGCATCCGGGAGATAGTGGGTTCGAAATCCCCCTGTCGGCAGCCCTGAAGATGGTTTTCGGTGGTTTCCCGTGGTTTCCCATTGTCACCAGGCAAATGCTGGGGCTGTACCTTAATTAAGGCCACGGCCGCTTCCTTCCCATTCCTAGGCCTTTCCCATCGCCGCCATAAGACCTCTATCTGTGTCGGTGCGACGTAAAACGAATAGCAAAAAAAATAACAGCTATTACGCGCATCATGGAGATACAAAGAAGAATACAATTATAGATATTTGGTAAAATAGTTTTTTTTAGGAAAGTACGAATATTTTTATTAAAAATGGTCATATATTTTGTTGAGAAATTTATTGCATTCATTTTCATAAATGAAAAGCTGCATTCATGATTGTAGTCAATTTCTGAGATAAATACACGCTAACACCGTGTGACAAATGCATTTCATTGGTCTATCGTTAATGAATACAGAGGGAGCAATACGTTAATACAAAGTAGTGAACGGGAGAGCAATTCAAAGTTTTAAAATATGTTTGAACATCTCTGTAATCATGAATGATACAACAATGACGTCTGGCACACTGTTTCATTGTGTAATTATCTTAAAAGTGAACTACAATCATCAATGTAGCTCTTTATTTATGAAAAAGTAGACCATAAAATATTGGACTTTTTCTTTACACATTTCAAATAGCAATATTTGAAATTTTCCTCCTAAAATGACTTTGTCAAATTTCATCAATGCAGTCCACTTTGTACCGACATGCTGTAAGTAGCAGGTATCAAAATCTCATTCGCGCCATGTGAGTAGTTTCCCAGTTTACCCTTGCGATAGCTTTAAGTGAATTTGCAACCTTAAAAAAATTCGCAAGGAATAAACTGCCATGAAAATTAACCACGAAGTGTAATCAGTAACTAATAAGCTAATAATCTACAATGTTTATTCATTTCACATATTTTTATTCACCCTGAATACAATACCTGTACAAATTATGATGGCAAAAATAGTGATTTCCACTACTCTACTGAGGTTTTCACACAAGGGTGCAGTAGCCGAGATTGGGGGAGAAAACGTTTCTATTCCAGCTGAAACGAGGAATTATTAAACAAAGCCCTGTTGTGTTATCAGGTAATTGTTTCTGTATGTTATCATTAACGAAATTATTAGCGGAAATACGCTTATAAAGTTGTTCGTCGCAGCTAGTAATAATGTTATTGTTTTTACGTCCCACTAACTACTTTCCAAGGTTTTCGGAGACGCCGAGGTGCCGGAATTTTGTTTCGCAGGAGTTCTTTTACGTGGCAGTATATCTATCCGACACGATGCTACGCACCGAAATGAGCCAGGATTGGACCCGTCAAGTCAGGGCCACTCAGCTGAGCGCCACAGCAAGGAATAGAGACTTCGCATGTACAGGAGAACCTCATTAATCCGGACACCCCTTAATAATAATACATAAATCGAATTACAGTATATATCTGATTTACGAGCACAGAAAACTCTCAAACGGATGAATATGACCAGGATGAAGTAAGGTGATACTGTTAACTGGAAGCAGAAACTTAGTGAAATTAACCGGCATCCAAACATGGTCGTTAATTACATTAAGATAATAACATATCTGCGTATTGTAAACATTTGAGGCATCTGCGTCAGTTAATTAGCGAAGAAATGAGGAAGACAACAAAACATGAGCGTGTCAAGTGTGGTCAGTGAAAGTGTGTCTTGATTGATTCTCTACTGCACTGGTTATTCTGTATTTTGTAGGGCCTGATATTGTATTGTATTGTATCGCGTATACTAAATAACCTTTGCATTTCTTACATTTAAAATACTGTACAGTCCACGAACCTACTACACTGCCGTAGCAGGGGGAGAGGTGATTCTCCCACGTGGCGGATAGGGGGGTCCTAAGCGGCTTGCCGGCGGACTTGAGGGAAATAAAATACCTCTCGCGGACCAAGCACACAACCCCTAGTGGGTGGGGGACGCAGACGAAGAATACACCCACGGTATCCCCGGCCTGTCGTAAGAGGCTACCAAGGGATGATTGTATTAGAACCATGAAACTACCTGTGAATAGTACCACCACGCCGGGAACACCATGGGTCGCTTTTACTTGCGCGTAGTATCATGTTGGATACCAAATACTGTAGGTTTGTGATTAGTAGCAGCAGAGTGCGTTGCCGGCTTTTACAGTACCTGTGATTAGAAGCCTTATATGAGCGACACCATGCGATGGGGGAACCCATGGTTCTGACTTGACTATGATTAGTGCCCACTATATGTGGAACACCACGGGATAGCGCGAGTACCAGCGGTTAGTACACTTATGTGATCAACACCATAGGTTTGCGTTGCCTGTAAATGGCACCGCAATGTGCGAAACACCGTAGGTCTGCATTCCATGTGCGAATTTCATTACCTGTGAGTAGTACCATAATGTGTGGAATACCACGAGTCTACGCTACTTTTGACCAGTACCGTAACATGACAAATACCATGGTTCTACTTTCCTAGCGATAAGTACAATTATGAGAGGGCGATGAGTTGGAGTGTGGACCCCTTTAGACTATAAACATCATCAATTCAGTATTGTGCTATAGATGCAGTCCCTTGGTCATTAATACTATTGTTTTACGTTAGTTTCTGTGAGGTGTGGCATTACGGGTCGGATCCACTGATTGTTTTAAATTCATTTCCATCCATTCATTCTTCGTCCACACGTTTTGAATTCTGGTCAGTGGAGGATTTTGGACTTTTAATTTGACATTTCACTTCGTCTCATTTCGTGCCATTAGGGGCCGATGACCTAGATGTTAGGCCCCTTTAAACAACAAGCATCATCATCACTGAACAGAGTGCTTAAGTATGTACCTTTTGTTTAATCCTGACTTTCATTAATTCGGACAACCTAGAGCTTCAATTGGTTCGGATTAATGAGGTCCTAGTAAGCTGTGAGGAAGGGTACCAGGGGTACATTTTTTACCAAGGTCACTGACACTGAGGTATGATTCACCCGCTTGCCACTCTTTAGTGTTTGTTAGTGTGCAGTCAAATACTAAATGATTGGTAATCTCGCCGTACTTCTGTTCAATTGTGTAATATTGTTACTCTGATGAAAGTTTTATTGTACAGTATTGAATTAAAATGTCAAACTATTTTTACCGCACGTAAGCTGATATGCTGCCAACTTACCGTTTTGTAGCTTTTTAAAATTCAGTTTTCATGTAAATACTGTTGTTTGTATTTTTGTGCCCTCCCCCTCACACACACATACACACACACATTTCTAACTCCCAATTGCCGCTACTGGAAAGGTGCCTCTCACTGGGAAGGGAAATGTCCTATTTGAAATCTCCCATGTCTCATACTCATACCTACCAATCATCCTCATCGTGTGTGTGGAAACCGCAGCGAACACCGTCTTGCATAATTCCATTAGGCAGATTTCAAGATTATAACGTATTATCCAGTGAGCTCGTGTGCGCCATTTGAAAGGGAACAGTAATGTTAGCTCGCAACATTTAATTGACCAACGTTATAATCGGATCATATCGACAGTCATTATCGATAATATTGGCAATGGCTGTCCAAGACAACCGGTTTACCAGATGATATCCATGATAAATATACGATATGTATGAGCAAGCCACTCCTAGAACCAGTCTTGGCCGAGTGACACAGCAGTCGTCTACAGCAGGTGGCGTCTCTCTGTTGTTGTTTACCGTACACAATCCTAGAGAAATTATAAGATGAAACTGATAGACTTCGAAAGCTGTTGTTGACAATCACAACAAGCAGGAAACGGAATAAAAGGAAAAGAAATCACTTTACCCTTTGCTAAAATCAAATCATCATCAATATGTCTCACGCTCTTGGCCATCTATCAACGGCTGCTAATTTCACATGGCAACCAGCCATAAGACATAACCTGCACAATTGGTAGGGAACAATACCTTACATCACTGCCTGCACGGTTGCTAGGTAACAATACCTTACATCACCGCCTGCACGGTTGCTATGGTTACACGTCCGTCACACACGTTGTCGCGTTACGGTAAATAAATTTTCGGATGACCCCCAGCTCTATGACATATTTACGCTGTTAGTAATAATAATAAATATTTACGTCCTACTAACTACTTTCATGGTTTTCGGAGACTCCAAGGTGCCCAAAATGTTGTCCCACAGGAGTTCTTTACGGCCTCATGGCTTCAATTGGAAACCACTTCTTCAGTGCCCACGCTCATACGAATTCAAACTGAATATAGCTTATCGGAGAGTTCTGACAGGACTTTTCTTTTCATCTTTTGTTCTTGATTTCGTCGCCGTTATAAATTCCCTCATCAGCTCAAAGACAAATGATACCAAGTCACTGTGAAACACATTGGCGTATCTGTAATTACTGTAATAATCGAAAGCTGCGCCCTACTCAACTCTTGCCCATTAGAGATCACTGAAGCAATTACAAAACTGATTCACACCCTTTGCAATTCCAGATACACACCTTGAGTACGTCTCATATGGCGCAGAAATTTCGTAATCTCACTCCACAACATTAGTTCAGGACATAAAAGTGAGCCACTGTATCAAAAGAAAGAAACTTTCCGTGAAACTCCACAAGAAATTGTGACATTAAACACTCTTGGCAATTTGCAGCGCTGGTAAAATAAATAGATTAGGGACCTACCCATATTATTCAACACTACCATTTAGCCTGGGTTTCTGTTGCATATTAATACGGCATCGATAAGAATCCAAGGAAACAGTAATCCAGAAAGGGGGGAGGCAAGGCTGCACTTTGCCCCGTCTTCTTTTCTATGTTTAAATAGAACACGCGATAAAGGAAATCAAAGGGGAATTTGGAAAATGAATCACAATCCAAGCAGAGGCATTCCAAACTCTGACTTTTGTCAATGATATCGTTATTTTATCTAGAAGATCTGCAGAAACTTCTGAATGATATAGACACAGTCCACAACGGAAGTAATAGAGCTCAGTCGAATGAAGTCAGACGATGTTAAAGGAAGTAGATGAATATTGTTACTTGGATAGTAAAATAACTAACGATGGCAGAAGTAAGGAAGACATAAAATTCAGGCTAGCACAAACAATGAAGGCCTTTCTTAAGAAAAGAAATTTGCTAATTCGAACATTGATATAGGAACTACAAAGATGTTTTTGGAGACTTTGACTGGAGCCTGGCATTGTAAGGAAGTGAAACATGAACGATAACGAGTTCAGAAAGAAACAGAATAGAAGCTTTCGAAATGCGGTGCTAAAGAAGAATGCTGACGGTGAGATCAAAATCAAAAATGTAGAGATATGGATCAAACTGATGAGAGGAGATCGATTTGGCTAAATTTGACCGAAAGCAGAGATAGAATGATAGAACACATCTTAAGACACCCAGGACTTGTTCAGTTGGTTTATGAAGGAAGTGTAGGCGGTAAGAACGGTAGGGGTAGAACAAGGTATGAACATAAAACACTTATTAGAGCAGACGTAGGATGTAGTAGCATTAGCACAGGATAGGGTGGCATGGAGAGATGCAGCAAACAAGGAACAACACATTACTAGGGTCCGGATATTTCCGTTTCTGTTCTAAAAATATCTGTTCAGTTATTAGGGTATTGGGAGTCATTAACATGCGGGTTTTTGTTGAAGCCAGTTAAGCTGAGAGTGACTCACAAACAAACAAACAAACAAAGTTCGGCAGGGGCGGAAAAGCCTCTGATAAGTTAGCGCGGTTTTTTCGCAGGAGTGAACGACCTCGATTAGAACAGTGGCTTGTGTGGCCGGACTTCCGTGCAGGGAGTGAGATATGTCACTACACATTACGGAGAGAAGACAGCTGTCGAGAGTCGTGAAGTTCAACGTAACGAGATTACGAGAAGCGTGAGGATTACCGTAAAATGTTCAAAACGGGGCTGTCATCGCCCAGTTCAAGCGTTACAGCAGCTAAAGGGTGCACAAGGTGTATGATTAGTATACACGATCATCTTTTGGGATGTTGAAGGTGTGGACTGAGCTACATTCGTTGATGTACGTGGGGTACCGCTCCACCAAACCTACCTCAGCACCATTCTGACAGAACTGTTCTAACTCCAATTGCTCATCAGTGTCGAGTCATCATCACAGTACCACAACTGTAGTTTGAATTTGTAGATAAACACAATTATTTTGTACCAGCTTCCAAGTTCTGTCACTTGCATGTCATGTGAGAGAAGGCCGACAGCAATAAATTGTCACTTAAAATTTAGAAAGAAAATAAATACAATAATGCAGAGGAATAAAGAAAGATCGGCACGAGCTAGACGTGACCTCACTTGGTACTTAATGCTCCAGTAGCTAATGCCAGTCAATTAATCAATCTGTGATGGACGAGCTGGAGTCAGAAGGGAGACTGTAGAGTTCAGTTCGCACGTGTATGACCTCCTGTGCTGCCGTGATTATTATTATTATTATTATTATTATTATTATTATTATTATTATTATTATTATTATTATTATTATTATTATTATCCTTCGAACGTTTAGGCAGTAGTAAGTTAGGATGCAAACTAATCTGGTGATTAGGACGTGTCGGCAGCCCGTTCTATCGTAATGTAGCGAGGGTAACATAATTTGTAGGTGTTCTAATAGGCCCAGCCTTTAATGTTTATACAAATATCATAGCAGAACTGTTCTCCAAGCTAGTGCGTTCTCGCTACTCGCTTCAACCAGTTAGCATTCTAAGCTATGAAGACCTAAACAGCGGGGCTCCGTCAACGACACTTTTTGTAGAGCGAGCAAAGTAGTGTGGACTTCCAAAGAATTCGCGACGGACACCTGCTGCATTAACATAACTGAGTAATACTTTGATTTTGTGCAGGTGGTGAGGGAAACACCGTGATGGAATTCATTCTTAAGATCGTTCTGATAAACTGCGCAAGTAGAAACGCTGAAGGTTCGTCTGCTCTCTGACATCTAACACGAGAGGGATTAAGAGATTCCAGTCATGTACAATGTCCCTTTAGTATGCAATGGCCTCTAAACAGATCAACTGACTATGTCAACTTTTTTCTAGTCATCTGAAGCAGTTTAATTGCCCTACTTTCATTAGGCTATTTTATGAGTACACTTTCATTCTTAAGTTAATATCCATAGAAACATTAAGGCTAAATGGCCATACTACAGCAAAACCTGTCTAAGCCGGAATTGTCGAAGGTCTGAAAATATTTTCGTTTTTGGGTTTTCAATTTATACCAGGTTAACCGAACATGGTACAGTAAAGCTGCATAAAGCGGAATTGCTAAGGACCAGAAGCTATTTCCGTTTTAGGGGTTTCCAATTATACAAGGTTAACCGACAAAGCTACATTAAATCTGTCTAAACCGGAAGTGCTAAGGACCAGAAAATATTTCCGTTTCAGGGAGGTGTCTATTTATACAAGGTTAATCGACCATACTACAGTAAAACCTATCTAAACCGGAATAGGTATGGACCAGAACATATTTCCGTGTAGGGAGGTTTCCATTTACATAACGTTAACCGACCACGCTCCAGAAAAACCTCTCTAAACCGGAATTGTTAAAGACCAGAAGATATCTCCGTTTTAGGAGGTTTCCAATTATACAATGTTAATCGACCCTGGTACAGTAAAACCTGTCTAAATAGGAATTGATATGGGCCAGAGCATATTTGCGTTTGTACAAGGTTAACCGATATTTAATGCTTAGTGTGTTCCTATTTCAACTTCATGTATGGAAAACTATAATTTGGAGAATTTTCTTTGAAATGAACAAACTGTTAATTACTCTCCTATACGTTTTATTTTAATACTAGCTGAGTTGTGGTTTTCCTAAATGAAGTCAACATACGTCATTACAAAAACGTCAGTAGGAATGTAGCGATTAAAAGAAATTTTATTGTATAAAATACTCGATAAGCCGCGCTGAGTGGCTCAGACGGTTGAGGCGCTGGCCTTCTGACCCCAACTTGGCAGGTTCGATCCTGGCTCAGTCCGGTGGTATTTGAAGGAGCTCAAAAACGTCAGCCTCGTATCGGTAGATTTACTGGCACGTAAAAGAACTCCTGCGGGACAAAATTCCGGCACCTCGGCTTCTCCGTAAACCGTAAATGAAGTTAGTGGGACGTAAAGCGAATACTCGATGAAATGAAACACCATACATTTTCTCACTTTTAACGAACAGTACTACGCTGCAGATCTAACAGTCCAAAGTTCCATTTCAAAAATGACCAGGCCGCAGACAGCCGTGAACACTCCTCTGCCATTATTCCGTTAAATACACACACTGCTCATTCTAATCAGTGCTTGAGAGTGGGGATTGAATAGCTCGAATGCTATGATGAACCAGTGTTATACGTACCAGTAGTAGCAGAAAACGTATGTACTACTCACCAGCTACTTCCTGCCAATATTCAGACAGGCTGTTATACTCGGTACGACCAGAAGAGTTAGCCGTGCGGTTAGGGGCGCGCAGCTGTGAGCCTGATCCGGGCTTGAGTGGGTTCGAACCCCACTGTCGACAGCCCTGAAGATGGTTTTCCACTTTCACACCAGGCAAATGCTGGGGCTGTATCGTAATTAGGGTCACGATCGCTTCCTTCCTACACCTAGCTCTTTCCTATCGCATCGTCGCCATAAGACATATCAGTGTCGGTGCGACGGAAAGCAAATTTTTAAAAAACTCTGTACGCAGCAGTAGTCCCATCTAACGGAGATGAATGGCAACAGAAGGCACAAAGCACATCACAATAAACAATGGTCAATATAATGTTATTGTTGATCAATTTTCTGAGCTTTCTATTTTGTAGGCCTTCACATTTAGTTTCCTTTCGACTCTGCAATATTAGGGCGTCTTACAAAATTATTTATAGCGTAGACTGTAGTTCCTTCTTCCCCTACTTCACAGACCGATTTTCATTAAATTCTCTTCAGCCGTTTTCTCTTGATGCGTGTTCATACATACGTACATACATACATACATACATACATACATACATACAGACAGACAGACAGACAGACAGACAGACAGACAGACAGACAGACAGACAGACATTACGGAAAATGAAAAAGTGCATTTCGTTGTTAGTGTGGACACGACTGATACAGAAATACCAATCTTTTTAAATTCTGAGCAATGTACAGACAAAACTCTTATTATATATATATATTCCTCCACCTAGAGGCTGGCCGAAGAAAAACTAATTTTACTTCCTACTTAGGTAAAGGTATTTACTTGTCTGGGTGGCAAATTATAATTTTTTATGTCGGCGGTTGCATACCATAATTTCAGTCTTCTTTGTATTAATTATTACATTTATCTGGTGTGAAAAATGGGAAATCATGGAAAACGATATTCAGGGCTGTCAACGATGGGATTACAATACACCATGTTCCGAGGTCAAGCTAACATACACACGGCAACCAACTTGTTCAGTGTGTTCCAATAATAACAGTCCTGAGGTGGCTATTACCACTTAGTCGAGCAGCTCGTCTCCTTACTCCCAAGTCTTCCTAGCCCAAAGTTCACAACTTGTTCTAACGTTACAGTTTGGTCGGAAACCACTCAGAAGAAACCGAGGTGCTTCGATGTTTACAGCTGGTAATAACCAGTAATATTAATTAAATCCTTCTTCTCTTTATTGTTATTATTATTACGAATATGTTCCGATATCTAGCGAGTCACCAACAAGGAAACATTTCGTCGGAATAACACAGAGTTTTTTTATGGCCGGTTATCTCTAGACTTCAGCGTGACGTCATCATCATAGCTGAGCGGTAAATAGCTCGTAATTTTCGTAACCAAGGCCTCCCAACAGTAGCGACGATTACGGAGAGCCACTTTCTGTAGGAAAAATCAATTTATATTCCATTTTGGCCAACTGACTGTTTTTTAAGACTGAAGAACCTAACAGTTATTATAAAAAACTGACTCAAACTAGGAATTGTAAAAAAGCAACCTGTACAGTCCCTATTATTTTTTCAGCTAATTCCATCCTTTAATTTATTTAACTATGAAGAAAAATACTCAGCGGAAATACGCAGAAAATGTCGTTCGTTGCAGCTAACCGACTCGTACAGCGCCACAGCAAATAGTGGAGACTTCTGTAGTATGGGCTCTGATTAAGGGTAGCAAGGTGTATTTTTGCGAAGGTAATGGACATGATTCAATTCGCTTGCCGCGCGCATTCCTTAGTATGCTACTTTCATTCTGTAAACGTGTCTTACTTTGTTAGCGTGCAGTAAAATACTAAATGATATTTTAACCGCGCCAAACTTCTATTTACATGTGTACTTATTGTCCCTTATTATTACCGCGCTAAAGACTCAACCTTTACGTCTCTATCGAAATTTACTCAAGGAGCATAAAAAACGTACCATTTTGTAGGTTGTTTTTCATTCCATTTTGTATGTCCTAACCCCCCCCCCCCCGGTACTGCTATAGCTCACCGAACCGGGAACTTTTTCATTTTTGCCCCCCCCCCCCACTTCTAACTCCCTATCGCCTCCTAACGTATGGCGGCACGCATAACTGGAACTGAAGATGGCGCTCGCAGCTAACGAGGCGTCACGGTAACGCTGAACGAAACTAACAACGGCCCAGATCAACAAAAGACAGAAAATACTTTCTCCTGACAGAGCGGCCGTTGTGAAACTGTGTCCTTGCGTTTTAGGTTAAGGTTTGTTGGTCGTGAATTACAGAGAATTCCTTTCAGGTAGTCGCCGATCAGCCACAGTCCTGAGGTGGCTATTAAGTGGACTTGCACTAAATGATGATGATAATTAGACCCCTGGTGTTTAGGCAGTAATAAGTTAAAATACAAACTAATTTATCAGGAAGAGTCGACTAGCCCGCTCTTCCGTAATGTAGCAACAGTAATATAAATTGTAAAAGTTTTGACGGGCCTTGTCCCTTAAGTTTATGCAAAACTTATAGCATAACCGTTGTGCACGCTAGAATAGGCCCGTTACTCCCTTTAGTAAGATTGCGTTCTTACCTATTACTGCCCAAATATAACTACTGGTTATAATAATAATTTGGTCGCACTCGTGTGAATGGCATATGGCTTAAAACAAGAATTAAGCCTCCGTGGCTCAGGCGGCAGAGCGCCGGCTTCTCACCGTTTGGTTCCGTGGTTCAAATCCCAGTCACTCCATGTGAGATTTGTGCTGGACAAAGCGGAGGCGGGACAGGTTTTTCTCCGGGTACTCCGGTTTTCCCTGTCATAATTCACTCTAGCAACACTCTCCAATATAATTTCATGTCATCTGTCATTCATTAATTATTGCTCCAGAGGAGTGTGACAGGTTTCGGCAGCCGACACAATTACTATCCTCGCCGCTAGATGGTGGCTTCATTCGTTCCATTCCTGACTCGATCGAATGACTGGAAACAGGCTGTAGATTTTCATTTTTAAAAAAAGAACTTCAGACTTGTACACAGCTACAGATAAGTGTACTGATGTGCGTACGAGACGCTTGAAATTTTACGGCCACATCTGTAGAATGGACGATAATAGACTTGCTAGAAAAGTACTAACTATACTCAACTCAAAGTAGGTCAAGATCAACTGGTTGGAAGAAATTAAGCAGGATTTACATATAATAAACGCTACAGACGACACGATAAAAAATAGTAAAATCTTTCGAATTCTCGCTGCAAATCACACATTTGTCCAAAAAACTAAAGAAGATACGTGAAAAACAGTGTAGAGAAGAAAGGAAGAAACATCACAGCGAATTCATGAAGAGATTTTGAGAGGAGGAGAAGAAGAAGCCGCCAGACCAAGCTAACAACTTCAAATGCGGTTTTTAAATTGACCATAACGAAGAACTAATAATAATTTCCCTAAAATTTCTTAAAATACCGAACTAATCGCACGGAACAGCTTTTCATCCTGCCATCCCACTCGTGGTCGATTTCGTAACAGGCCATTACACCACAGTGGTATGTCCGCAATCCTTTTTTCCTTGGCCCTTGTGCTCTGCTCTTCCAGAAAGAGCGAGAAGGTGACCTGGCGCTAAGGAGTAATGGAAAACCAGAATGGCTGAAGAATGACTGTCAACCGAACTATTATGTGCACTCGAATTGGGAGGTTGTTTATGAAGTAAGCAGTGAGCCTACAGAAAAACCCCCGAACACCACTGTTTTAGTTTCATTTTACGGTCGGGCATTTATTTTCTAATATTATTTATCGCATGTGGAACTTTAATAGTGCCCGGTTTTAAACGAGTTTCAAACATGAGCTGCTTTAATGGACAGAGAGAGAAGACTGAGCAAGGAATTGTATTAGGGTATAACGAAACAGCAAGGGTGAGAATAGGGGGAGAATTAAGAGAAGAAATGTGACTAGTGAGAGGACTTAGACAGGGTTGCTGCGTATGCCCAACTTTGCCTAACCTTTGCTCGGAGGAAATTATTTTCCGACGTTTGGATGGAAAGAGAGAAGTCAACAATGGAGGGAAGAGAAGTGAATGCATTCGGTTCGCTGATGAAATGGCACCAATAGCTGAGGACACCAAGGCATTTAACAAAATGCTTAGAGAAATAAACGGCAAGTACAAAGAATATGGAATGAGCAAATACAAAAAGAAGACAAAATTCATGAAACTTGTAATAAAAGGCGAAAAAGAAACAGTTAAGATGGAAGGGAGAAACTATTGAACAAGTTAATACGTTTAAATATCTTCTAACTATTATAACTGAAGACCTCCATAAGAGGTATAAAAGCCTGAATTGACATAGCTAAAGAGAGCTTCAAGAAGACGGAATACCTGTTTTGTGGCCCGCCAGAGAAAGATACCTGTACGGTGTTATCCCCCGAGTATTTATCTATACTGCGCAGAAACACGCACGACGAGGAAGAAAGAATAGAGAACAATAGAAGGATTTGAAATGTGGGCATGGAGGAGAACAGGAATGAAGTAATAGGACAAAATAACGAACGAGGAAGTCCTGAAAAGAGTGGGAGAAGAAAGAAGCATACTAGCTGCAATTCGAAAAAAAAAAAAAGAGCAAAATTGGATAGGACAAACTCTAAGATATGATTCCTTATTACAGAAGGGATGGTAAAAGGGAAGCCATGAAGGAGATACCAGCTATTAGATGAGGAAAGGAACGATATGCACAGGTGAAGAAAGGGACAGAGAGGTGAACTTATGATGACGACAACCAAAAACAAGCCGTTATAACACAATATACATTGGAATATTGAAAACATTATTATTCATAAATTTAAACATGGAAAGTTGGTATCAGTCTTGTAAGATAACTGTTTCTCAGCTCGGTTGGTTGAAAAATTGCGTCCTTGGCTGCGTTGTATTCTTTATACATATCAAATGGTTACACTGTATGATTGTGAAATACGTAAATGAATTCACTTTTTTAAAATTTCAGTTTTTATTTGTACCGAGTAGAACGATACGGATCAGTACCCGGCGACTGAATCCATGTATCGAATGATATCTGTTCTTTCATGGATTATGCCAGCTGTTTCAAAGGCTGGTCCTGAACCGAACTTATCTTATTTAAACTACAATGAAGTCAAATACTATAGCCTACTGTTTTGTTTGTTTCGGAATTCTCAACTCACAGCCTAGCGCTCATTACGTTCAATAATTTACATCATACCAGAGAGACACTTGTAAACGTGTCAGGTGTATGTGTGTTTCCATCAAGATGCTAAAGAAAGTTGTGTGCCACCGCACTGGACTCTGCTCAATAGGGAAAAGGCTCACCTTACAACAGGATAATGAGCCAAAACATTGGTCAGCGTTCCATTGCATCAAACGAAAAACAGAAACTACTGAAAGATTTGGTCTGGTCCTCTGAAACCCGGATTGTAATCCCAATGAAATGGTCCGGCATGAAGTGGAGGGAAGTTATACGTTATATATACAACAGGGAACATCTCTGGGAACGTCTTCAGGAATCATAGAGACTCAAAATACCACAAAAGCCAATAGACCGCATGCCTCGAGTTTGTGAGGCAGCCCTTAAATCCAAGAGAGGATACTTTGTTGAAAGTAAATATAATTATTATCTTTGTATATATATGTTGAAATTTATATAATTATATTTTGGGAGAAAAATTTTTTGTTTTGTGTTCATATCTAAAATACGAGATAATGAACGGTAGGGTAGATAAAGGCTTACTTTTGGACCTTGTAACTGTAGTGTCCTGAGAATCTCAGGGAACTCACTGGACAGCGCTTGGCCACTGTGCGAGGCTGCGCCAAACTGGCGAGAAACTCCCGCCTATCACCAGATTCATCGATAGAAGCGGAAGTGCGGAGGAGGAATGTGGCGGTGAGCTGACAAGTGCGAGACCGAACAACCTTCAGTGCTCCTGCGACCTCAATCTGGTGCAGGTACAGTACGTAAAGGAGGCCACGGTCATGGGATACTGCAGACACGTCAGCTGCTCTGCTCTTACAGAACCCTCGTCACCGCACCCTACAGTTCTTCACAACTTTAGACTACTTAACTCCAGATCAGCGAAAACGACATCAATGCCGAGATATGATTTAAGAGAATATCAACTCCGCTTAGCAACTCACGAGGAAGTTCTAATGTCAACAAGAACAAAGAATTCAGCTTCTCCTGATGGAGTGACTGTTCAACTTCCCACACGAAAGCAGCGAAGGAAGATCTGCATAACCAAAAGGGGTAGAGCCCCGTAAATCTCGTGCCCAGAGAGCTGTACGTCCATCGCAACATAAGCAAATCACAACTTTTTTCCGCAATGTGCTATACGTCGGGCCGACACGGATAGTTCTTATGGCGACGAAGGGATAGTAATGGGGTAAGAGTGGGACGGACCCGGCCGTGACCTTGATTAAGATACAGCTCCAACATTTACCTGGTCTGAAAATGGTAAGCCACAGAAAACCATCCGCAGGGCTGCCGACAGTGGGGTTCGAACCCATTATCTCTCCAATGCAAGCTCACAGCTGCGCGACCCTAACCACAAACTAAATTATTAGTGCATAGCATGTGCCTCCTAAGTATTGTGTTCTATACTTTCCTAGCAATGGGGTTTATGTGGAGTATCTAATTCATCTAGCCTGCAATTGTGAGGTACGTGATAGTTATGTAAGCAACTCCCATGGAAAGGGATTGTCTACGTTAAGGGTGAGACGTTACCTACGGAATTTCGAAACAAGTAGCATAAACTTATCACTTTAGTGCCCCCTGCGTACAATATTTTATTGCATACCATGGTGAAGAAGAGCAAGACGAAAAGAGGAGAAAGGAGAGGAAAATGAATCGTTAGTATCAAGGGACAGAACCTGGAGGTGGTTGAATACTTCAAATATTTGGGACGTGAAATTACGCAAGATGCAAGGTTCAATAAGGAGATCGGCAGAAGGGTACAAGTGGGAATGTAAGGTTCTTGATGTGGAACAGATAATGTACCCCTATATTAATGTATGCAACAGAGACTTGGACAGCAAGAAATTTAGGCCAGCTGAGGAGTATGGTAGGGAAGACAAGGAGAGACAGAGTGACAAAGGCTTCTTGATTCATGATAGGGGTAGAAAAACTGAGTGATAGGATGGTTTGGAGGACGGAAGGATACCAAACAAGTGTTGGACGCTAAGAGAGAGGGAAAGAGGATAAGAGGAAGGTCCAGAGCACGTTGGATGGACTCTGTCAAGAACAGTCTAAGATTGGAATACAATTTCTGAAGAGGAGTGGTGGAAGGAGATGGCAGGAGCTGGACAAAAGGAAATGAAAATGATGATGATTATGGTGAGTTTGTTTATTTTAAACTAAATTAATTTAATTATTAATGATTTTGATTCGTCGCAAACCGTCCATGTTTGATCCATCCATTGACGTTTTCTTGTTTTCTTGTTCTTCTCTTGCAATGTAACAGGTGTGTACATGCGGCTATGCGGTAATGAAACAAAAAAGCAATGTTAAATTAAGCCTCGAACAGCCCACTACGGTACCACAGTCTGATCCCGGTTTATGATGTACTGTCAGCGGGAATACAGAGGCGCTACTGGTGCGGAACCATGGTGCTGCGATCAGGCGGAGAAACTATTCAGTTCAACAAGGTTACGTCGCACCGACACAGATAGGTCTTATGAGACTTGTCTTTCCAATCCATTCACTATCAAATCCTGTATTCAGATCCTGACACAAAAGTTTTGCAAAATCTTGTGTGGAAGAATCGCCTCGCTGTGTCATGAAATACTTCTTGTCTTCCTCTTAACACACACATTTTTAGTATGTCAAGTGTCGGTTATAATGAATGCTATCATTTAAACTTGTTAGAGGTGCACCTTTTATTCTGTGTATTAACTATCCAAGAAATACCTGTGATAATGCGCTATTTTCTTTACTAGACTTAGTGGCTACATCACTTTTTGCAGGGAGTGTACATTTTCACCTCTTCAAGTAGCAGTACTCAACTCTTATCTGTAAATTTGTGATTATTATATCTCACCATTCATAACGGAACATTTTAAGATATACTATACTTAGTAAATTTATAGTGAATTTCTGAGTAGCCGCGTGGTAATTATATCAAGTTGACCTGCTCCATGGCTAATGGTTAGCGTGCTGGTCTTTGGTCACAGGGGTCCCGGATTCGATTCCCCGCAGGGTCGGGAATTTTAACCTCGATTGGTTAATTTCTCTGGCACGGGGGCTGGGTATGTGTGTGTAGTCTTCGTCATCATTTCATCCTCATTACGACGCGCAGGTCGCCTACGGGTGTCAAATCAGAAGACCTGCACTTGGCGAGCCGAACATGTCCTCGGACACTCCCGGCACTAAAAGCCATACGCCATTCCATTTCCTTGTATCAAGTTCAAGTGATTTTCTGTATTTCACACCTATGCCGTTGCTTTTAATCATCAGATTATGTTATGAAATATTGCAGCCAACATAAGTCTAGAAACAGCCGCACGATGTGCGCTCTGAGCAGCAGTATCCAACTACATGTGAACGCCCTCACCGTTCACAGTGACATCCCGGGGATGACGGCCGAGTATTTGTAAACTCCTTTAAAAGAAGGAAACACACAGTCTTTTGTTTTCGGTAAATCCACTTGAAGGGCTGGGTGAAAAGAAGTAAAAATTAATTGAATTCTTTTTATGAGGATACACATATCTCAAAACTGAAGATGTTATAGACGTGAAAATTGATATTTGGAATCTACTTTAAAACTGAAGAAACACTACTTTTTCCTCTCTCGACTGGGGAGAGCACTGTTTCTCACATGTACAGTTCTACGTCGCATGTTCCAGAAGTAGCCTGAGCATCTTCGCCCAGCAAAGCAATACCACGAACGTGGTTTACAAAGAGGTACTGGGGTAAATGAAACGAAATTTTTCGGTGACTATTTATACGTTAGGGATTTTCAGATAATGTTTTAGTGCAGTACCGAGGAACGATAACTTTCATCAAATTACGAAATCCACGCGAGCGAAGCCGGGGGTAACACCTAATATCGCATACATCTCATTCATAGCCATCGTCAGTGAGACCCGATACGGTACACAGAAGCAGAAGAAGAATTGTAGGGTAAAGTTCTGCAAAACTGTCCACGGAATTGTAAATCGTTAAGCAAATTACAATCTAAATGTGTACTCTGTTAACTGACCTGCACGTCCAGGCGCTGGGAAACCGCCAGCAGATCACACTCAGCCCACTTGAAATGTAACGCCGCGCACCTGTTGCCGTTCCCATGGCAACCGGAATGCCTGGGCATGACTCAGCTCCGTGGAGTACACTCTCGTGACGTCACTCGAATTATTAATAGAAAACCAGTCGCACGTAACGAACAAGATGCCCACATCCGTCCCAGAACAGGTAGCCACGTGTCCACTGGAGCTTGCGGATCCTATCTGAAATCTTTAGAGCGGAAATTATAACCGACAAATGTCTTCTCTTCTGTAGGTACGGTGCGTCCATGACAATATTCAGAAACGAGTAAGTTTTAGTGGCTTTGGTCATTATAGGCCAGAATGTGCAGTGTGAGTAGGAATCATGGCCGTCTGTCCTCGCTTCTTGTGGCGGGGAAGTCGCCTCGCCCATCACAACTTTAGAGAACAAGCGTCATAAATCACTACAAAAATGATTGTTCATAAAATATTAAGCTCATCAATAAAATTGCGCGTGGTGTGAAGGGAGGAGCTACCGGAGGGGCAACAAATAAACTGACGTCAAAATTATGGTTGCTGCAATGTTGAACTCTTTGACAGGAAACTTTTTGTATACAAGGAGATAATTGTGCCACGTAGCATAAATATTTCATTTTGGATATTCCTGTTTCGAAAAAGGCAAGTATTATTAATACACAATAATAAAACTCGCACATGGCTGGAGGAGACGGAGAAGTTACAGTACTTGGGCGGGGGGACGTGTTTAGGGAAGAGTATTCAGACAGGCTGTTTTACTCCGGAGATGAGTGGCAACACAAGAGACCAATCACATCACAACAATGGTCAATGTAATGTTATTGTTGACCAGTTTTCTGAGCTTTCGATAATTATTGTAGGCCTTCACATTCACTTTTCTTCAGATATTAGGGCATCTGAAGTCCTTTCTTCTTTCCCTTATTCATTTACTTATTAGATACAGCCAATGGAGGGCCATTTTGCACTAATAATAACAACAAGTTTAAATAAGTATAAAAGATAACAATCGGTATAAACAACAAACACTAACAGCAACGATAACTGGCAAGAGTTAGGGGCTGAATGGACGAAAGAAAATGGAAACCTAGAGAGGACGTCCAAGGAATCATTTTTTTTGCTAGTTGTTTTACGTCGCACCGACACAGATAGGTCTTACGGCGACGATGGGACAGGAAAGGGCTAGGAGTGGGAAGGAAGCGGCCGTGGCCTTAATTAAGGTACAGCCCCAACATTTGCCTGGTGTGAAAGTGGGAAACCACGGAAAACAATTTTCAGGCCTGCCGACAGTGGGGTTCGAACCTACTATCTCCCGAATACTGGATACTGGCCGCACTTAAGCGACTGCAGCTATCGAGCTCGGTAAGAAATCTTTTAATTTTGTGTTTGAAGGATGCGAAGGGTGTGAATATTTCTATATCGGGCAGTGAGTTACCAAGAGTTGGGAGACGGTGGAAGGTTAGGCGTGTACGGCAGGGGATCGTGTACAGAGAAGTATGTTGGTAGAGCCATTGATTATTTTATGTAACACAAATCGGAGAACTGTAAACGGCTTCTCAGGTAGTTCAAGATGTTAGATTTAGTTGTGTTCTTGAAAACAGTGTTAACACCGAAGGTGAAGAAGTTAAAAATACTATTCAGTTGAGATATGTTTGTGATAGCACATGAGGACCAAATAAGGAAACGAAACTCAATAATGGGGACAACATAGGAGACAAAGAATAATTTCAAGGCGTTAGTATCATTAATTTCAGTGAACCTGTAAAGAATTCCTAGGATACGTATAGCACGGGATTGTACTGACTCAGTATGAGCAGAGATGTCACCTAGGTCTCTTACCTGCGAAGAGAGAGAGATAGCGACCGCTCCTTTACGATTTTCTTCTAATTTTTTTATAACCATCTTCAGAATTGTCGTTGTCGATTCGGACCGATGACGACGCAGTTTTACATCTTAAGACAACCATCGCCAGTTTATACAACTGAACAATATTAGCATGTTAGTAATGATATGAACTACGCAAGAACGGTGTAAATTCATGAATTCTATTATAATAATCAATATTGTATAACTGATCGGAACTTGCATTCTCTGTAAAATGTGATTTCTTTTGGATAGGACCATTAAAACATTAAAACATTAAATTTTAGAATCCTTCCCCTCAACTACTCAGCGTGAATAAAATTATTTATAGTCTAGATTGTATTGCGACATTCCCCGACTTTAGATACCGATTTTCATTTCATTCTCTTCAGCCATTTTCTCGTGATCCGCGAACATACAAACACAAATTAAAAAGTGCATTTCCTTGTTACCGTGGATGAGCCATGTACAGATTACTGTTTTCTTAATGGGTTTTCGTGATTAAGCAACAGTCAATCAGGTGGAAATGGACGTGTTACAGACAATCGCTGCGAGCACACTCCTTGTTCCTTGATGACTGAACTCTGCATGTGTACATACACCTGTGCTCATGATGCTGCTGTCACATTTAGTTTTCTTCTGGCTCAGCTAGCGCTTTTTGTGACCGCGTTGCTATGAACTTCTAAACAACTCGTTGCTGTACATGGTACAAAGTGTATGCTAAAACGTGTTGTTACTTTTAGATGGACCGATAGGAAGGTTGTAGAGCGTGAAGAAAACACTGTTGAGTCGAATCATGTGGTTTCCTGTTGTTAACATCAGCTCACAACGCGCAAGAAGAAGAAAGGGTGAGATAATAGCGAAACGTACTTAGACGTGCTGGCACATATCGTATTATATTCCTTTAAAATAAATAAATATATTACCGTTTTACGCCCCACTAAATACTTTTACTGTTTTTACGCCGAGCTGCCGGAGTTCTGTCCCTCAGGAGTTCTTTAATGTACCAGTAAGTCTACCGACACGAGCTGACGTATATGAGCACCTTCAAATACCACCGGACTGAGCCAGGATCGAACCTGCCTAGTTGAGGATAGAATCAATCAATCAATCAATCAATCAATCAATACTGATCTGCATTTAGGGCAGTCGCCCAGGTGGCAGATTCCCTATCTGTTGTTTTCCTAGACTTTTCCTAAATGATTTCAAAGAAATTGGAAATTTATTGAACATCTCCCTTGGTAAGTTATTCCAATCCCTAACTCCTCTTCCTATAAACGAATATTTGCCCCAGTTTGTCCACTTCATATTGTGATCTTTCCTACTTTTATAAACGCCACTCAAACTTATTCATCTACTAATGTCATTCCACGCTATCTCTCCGCTGACAGCTTGGAACATACCACTTAGTCGAGCAGCTCTTCTTCTTTTTCTCAATTCTTCCCAGCCCAAACTTTCCAACATTTTTGTAACGCTACTCTTTTGTCGGAAATCACCCAGAACAAATCGAACTGCTTTTCTTTGGATTTTTTTTTTCCAGTTCTTGAATCAGGTAATCCTGGTGAGGTTCCCATACACTGGAACCATACTCGGGGTCTTACCAGATACTTATATGCCCTCTCCTTTACATCCTTACTACAACCCCTAAACACCCTCATAACCATGTGCAGAGATCTGTACCAGCGCCTCAACCGTCTGAGCCACTCAGCCCGGTCTTTAAAACAGTGTTTGGTATTGTAATAAAAACTATTTCGTTTAAGAGATGTGAAACATATTTCCTCCTTACAAACTGAAAGGTACAATATTTTCATAGACTGACATTTTATTTTTCTACATCCGACAACCTCTGTCAAATTATTATAATAATATTTTATAGCTCCTCATTTACAAATAATAATAATAATAATAATAATAATAATAATAATAATAATAATAATAATAAATTTTTAGTGACAAACGTAAATTCTTGCTGCTTTATATTACTATTTCTATATTACAATCTGATCCATTAAATTGGCAAACACATCGGCCTTGATTGTATAGTTAAAGTTTCAATGTCTTTCGGCGGAAGACCTACAAAAATCTACAGTAGGCCTCGGCCTACATATAGAGTTCGAAGAAGAAAAAAAAAAGAAAATCTACAGCCTGTTTCCAGTCATTCGACCGGGTCAGGAACGGAATGAATGAAGACCCCATCTAGCGGCGAGGATTGGAATTGTGCCGGCTGCCGAGGCCTATCATACTCCTCTGCGGCAATGATTAATGACTGTCGTATGAAATCACATTGGAGAGTGTTTCTGGAATGAAAGATGACAGGGAAAACCGGAGTACCCGGAGAAAACCTGTTCCGCCTCCGCTTTGTACAGCACCGGGATTTGAACCACGGAACCCTGCGGTGAGAGGCCAGCGCGCTGCCGCCTGAGCCAAGGAGGCTCGTGAGTTCCAAGAAAGCAATCATATTACCAGCAATGGTACACAGGCATTTTTCAGATTACGTTCGGAAATATTGCTTAAAATATGCCTGTCTGCCTGTTAGGTCATCAGCCCAGAGGTTGGTTGGATCCTCAAATAGCACCACCAAAGACTATGCAGTTATAGGGACCAATGGCAGAGCGCAAATGAGGCGTACTAGGCAACATGAGGAGTAAGGTAGATATATTAAAGGAAAATTTCAATTTAAGGCAAAATAAATTCAGACTAAAAGAATTATGTTCAGGGTGAGGATCGAACTCACGACCGTAAGATTATGAGATTTATGCACTGCCTACTGCACTACCGGGGCTTCAAGTTAAAAAAATGTATAACTTTTAGTTTTAAAAAATCGTGATGTGAAGACAGATTCTTACAACATGGGAATTAATGATGAATGTTTTCCAACCTTTGAGGTATGTCAGCCAAACAGAGCAGAGTATATTTTTGCTTCTACAATGCTGCTCCTCCCCAATATTCCTCAGTAAACGCGTCTTGTACAGAGCAAGTTGAAAAAGAACCTTAACGATTTACATATTTCTGTCTATCTTATTATGACCCATCTTTTTCGAAACTCGTCCTTTACTCCAGAATTGGAGAATTTCTCTCTTCCTTCAGTTAACAGCACCTTGGATTGTCAGTCCCAACAGGTCAGGGTCACTCTTCTTTTACGAGGAAGTACAACTAGGCAACGGATATCTATATAACACATTTTTTTCTAGCGGCTTTACGTCGCACCGACACAGATAGGTCTTAAGGCGACGATGGGATAGGAAAGGCCTAGGAGTTGGAAAGAAGCGGCCGTGGCCTCAATTAAGGTACAGCCCCTGCATTTGCCTGATGTGAAAATGGAAAACCACGGAAAACCATCCTCAAGGCTGCTGACAGGGGGATTTGAACCCACTATCCCCCCGATGCAAGCTCACAGCCGCGCGCCCCTAACCGCACGGCCAACTCGCCCGGTCTATATAACACTTATCAGAGAGAAAAATGGAAGGGATCTGAGAATTCGACAAATGAAGTTATCGCCCAAAGGAAGACAAGGGCCAGGAAGGCCTCGGGTGCTCTAAAACCGTCGGGATCGGAAAAGAAGAAGAGTTGACCAAGGACAGATGAAAGTAAGGAGCCTAGCACAAGAAAGTGGAAGCAGTGCCTGGACTCAGCTAAGGGCCCCGTAGTCGCCAACCCAAGAGCCTCTGGAGCCCCATTTAGTGACCTCTTACGGCAGACAGAGGATACTGTGGTGTTATTCTACCGCCTCCACTCTCAGGGGGTTCAGTCCCGAAAAAGTTCAAATTAAAAATCATTCTAGAGAGATAGAAAGCCCTCTTCTCAATACGGTGCTAGGATACATCGTTTGGAGGTATGCTTCAGCCACCCCGCCGCCAGTCCAGCAGCTGTTTGGACCATTATAGCGGTTACCTTGACTACGTGACGTCATACTCTCACAGTCCATTACGGCATCCGAATTGGTTCTGTATGAGTTGCGCCGAGTAAAATTTGCGCCGTGGAGATTCCCCGCCGGGAGTAGAAGTGGTTTGACAGCTGTCTTAAGCACCTGCTACTTGCGCTGCACCGCAGGGGGTTATTTCCAAGTTCAAGGAATGTCTCTGAATATCTGTAGTACTGAGATTTTGAAATTAATATATTAAAAAATATTATTCGCTCTATTTTTTTTTTTTTTGCTGGCTGTTTTACGTCGCACCGACACAGATAGGTCTTACGGCGACGATGGGACAGGAAAGGGCTAGGAGTGGGAAGGAAGCGGCCGTGGCCTTAATTAAGGTACAGCCCCAGCATTTGCCTGGTGTAAACATGGGAATCCACGGAAAACCATTTTCAGGGCTGCCGACAGTGGGGTTCGAACCTACTATCTCCCGAATACTGGATACTGGCCGCACTTAAACGACTGCAGCTATCGAGCTCGGTATTCATTCTATCAATGTTGGTTTCTTGCACATTTAGAAAACCTGCATCGTATTTATATCAGTGGGTGAAATGTGTATAACTACGTAGTTTGACTTAATTTACAAACCAAGTGTGGAAACATGGAATCAGTCTTTCAGTCTTATGAAGAATATCCACAGCCTGTTTGTAGCTAACTGATAGGGTCAGGAATAGAATGAATGAAGAATGAAATACCGCTAAAGAAAGAAAATACTTCCGAATGCGAGATCTGACGTGCTTTTGCGGACATAGGTTAATGGATGGCAAATGAAATGTAGCGAATTTGTTGAATAAAAAATGACCAGTGAAAACAGAAAAAAAAAAAAACTGTCTCACCCTACGTTTCCCCGACATGCATGAACCATAGCTACTGCCAAAGAAAGGAAATTGTGTGCCCTGGCGAGGCCTGTCGCATTCCCCTGGGTATGAAAGATTAATAAATGACAAATGAAATTGTTTCAAACAGTGATGCTGATATGAATATGAGGTAATCAGAAATAATATTTTGAACGCCAGCTTTGTCCAGCATAATTGCTATCTAAAGTGATCGTAGATTTAACCCCCGGAGCAGTGATAGGAAAGCCTGCGTTCCATCAGCGTCATGAAGAAGCTTTTTAATCTTAACAATAACTGAAATTTACAGTTTTCCGTCGCAAATGTTCATTCTATCGGCGTTGTTTCATTCCCTGTGGAATTCCCAAACAAGACCTCTAGTTCCTAGAATGATTAATGACCACGGCGCAAGTTTTACTGATTTTAACACGGCGCAACTTTTACTCGGCGCAACTCATACGACACCTTCGAATTATGTCACAGTTAGCTAACACTGGTGTCAGTCCGCCTCTACCAACCCCGGAGCGATTCCCGTCTCTGCCATGAAATTTGAAAAAGTGGTACGTGGACTGGAAGGGGTTCAAATGAGTAAACGTGATTTGATTCCCATCTCAGCATCCTCGAAGTGGTTTCCCAATTTTTCTCTAGGCAAATGCTGGAATGGTGGCCACTTCCAGTCTCCACACCCCCCACACGGCCTCCCTGGGGAGGTACTGAAATAAAATAGCGTATGGCTTTTAGTGCCGGGAGTGTCCCAAGACATGTTCGGCTCGCTAGGTGCAGGTCTTTTGATTTGACTCCCGTAGGCGACCTGTGCGTCGTGATGAGGATTAAATGATGATGAAGACGACAGACACCCAGCCCCCGAGCCAGCGAAATTAATCAATAATGGTTAAAATTCTCGACCCTGCCGGGAATCGAACCCGGAACTCCTGTGACCAAAGGCCAGCACGCTAACCATTTAGCCACGGAGCCGGACGGCGAGGTACTGATCCTCCAGGCTCCAGGACAGGTGGGTCCCAGGGAAAACCCACCTCTGGAGGGTTTCGCAGACTTGCTTATTCAATTGTTTTACCGCGGTTAGGGACGCGCAGTTGTGAGCTTGCATGCGTCAGATAGTGGGTTCAAACCCCACTGTCGACAACCCTGAAAATCCTGGGGCTGTACCTTAATTAAAAGCCACTCTGCTGAGCACCTGCCAAAGTTTCTAGGAACGCCTTTTCGTCTCAGTTACACCAAACAGCTTGAAGATCGAGGCCGGTGATACTGAAGGACAGATTCCCAAAACGGGGAGAAAAAAAAGTTTTCCGTGCTTCAGCTAACCTCCACCTGAGCGCGCGAGTCAACACAGCGCCATCTGAGCTCGATAGCTGCAGTCGCTTAAATGCGGCCAGCTTCCAGTGTTCGCGAGATGGTGGGTTCGGCAGCCCTGAAGATGGTTTTCCGTGGTTTCTCATTTTCACACTGGGACTGTACCTTAATTAAGGCCACGGCCGCTTCCTTCCCCACTCGTAGCGCTTCGTCGCCATAAGACCTATCTCAGTCGGTGCGACGTAAAAAAAAAACAACAGTGTCCGTTTGACGTCACATATTGCCACATTTTGAAGCGCTATTTCATGAAAATTGCGAGTTTTTCATTTTTCAACAGATAGCCTCGTCTTTTGTCTCTCATTTGAGAAATTAAACATAATGGTCGCTTAAATACTCTCGGCGAAATACGCGTTCTATCCGAACTCTAAAAGCGTCTTGATTTTTTCTTTCCATGTACACGTTGCCGAGTAATGTAAATTTAAATTTAAAAAACTAGTACTTCCGTGTCTTCTGTAGTCATTTAATAAATCATGATAAACCCTGAGTTGAAACTACCTCTCTCCTCATTTCACTAGTACGCCTCTTCAGTGATGACAGCTGATGGCAGAGCTGTTGAGGATCCAACCAGCCTTAGGGCTGAAGACTGAACATACACATACAAACCCTGAGTTAAAATCTATCAAACGTAGTAGATCTTGACAGCCTATACTGGAAGTGGAACCAAAGTTTTACCGAGTTCCACTGCTCACTGCTCACCTGGCAGTCTTGTCAGGTACAGACCCAAGAGGTTGGGGGCGGGGCAGAATCGCACATCAATTACCGCAACAAGGACCAAACTCCAACCTGACGAGAATAATGCGGCCAAGACTAGGAATATTGTTCTCTCCCTCCTGTACCCTGCATTGTTCTCCAAAGTTCCTCTCAAATGACTCCGCCGAGTGCTACCAACCTGCATCTGTCTGCATCTCACAGCTCGCGAAAGACCACAGGAGAGAACAAAACACAGAACATGAATTTCCACCCTGAAATCTACAACCTATTAGCGAGATTCGAACCGCGACTATTAAGCTGAAAAACTACAGTGCTACTGCTCCGTCAGAACGAATTCAAATATTTCTTCGGTTTCGGATGATAGCAGCCATTATTCGTTGACCACCACGGCGTTGGAGTCTCTTCAACTAGAATAAAATAATTCATACTTTACGAAGTCGGAGGAAGAAATAGGATACGAACATCAGCTAGGACTTCTCTCAGCTAGAGATGACGTGTTGATTGCTGTCTGTTGTTGTGGAACAGCGGCGGCAGTTGTCTCTGACAATCACTTGATCTTTGATGGCCAAAACAAAACTGCTGGGAATAAGTGAGTAGGTCAGCCGAGCGTGTGACGCAGGCTGGTCGATATGAGGCTAATCCAATGAGGAGATAAAGTTACGAATGAAGTGGATGGGTGAAGCTGTACGTGTAAACCTGTTTCGGTGGTGGGTAATGGGAGGAGAAGTTACCAGTGACAGCAATGGCTTCGGTCAAGGAGAGTCAAAGATGTAGAGGGAAACCACGGCAATGATGGTTAGTGTCAGTTTTAAATGATGTAGAACTAAACTATTACCGTACCTCTTATAATGAGCAATATGTATCCACTGTTCATCAGTTTTAAATACTGAAGACCTTCACATTTAGCTTTCTTCCACTCTTTCTTTCTTTCACGAGTCCGTCTTGTCTTATTGGTTCCTTTATGATTTCTTCTCATCTTGTATAATCATCTTCACAGTTTCCCTTGTGCACACGGACCGATGATCATGCGGGTCTATGACTTGAAGACCTCACAACAAAAACCCATCGCCAGTTAACACGATTGTCAGCAACGCTCGGCGCTGAGCAACAGAAGTCTAAATTCATGAATTCTATGTTCATACTCGGTGCGGTATAGGGCACAAATGATTGGAAATTGTATTCTCTACAACTTTTGTTATGTAGCACTTTTCGATAGTATCAAAAACATAGCCATTCAAAGTTAAATTTTAGGCGCCTTCCCCTAAACTACAATTACATGCAGCGAAAATAAAATTAGTTATAGCCTAGACTGTAGCGCCTTATTCCCTGACTTTACATACCGAATTTTTTTTTAAATTCGGATCACTCATTTTCTCATGTTGCGGCGTTGATATGGACTTAAACAATTTTTTAAAAAATCGAAATTTATGAATAGCTCTGTTATCATAGACGGTGCTGTAAAAATGTATCAGACGGAAATGATCAGAACTTTAATTCTACGTAACTTCAGTTACGTATGTAGTATTTATCAGTAGGACCACTAATAACACAGAATCTGAGAATTAACTTGTATTTCTTCCCCTAAATTACCATTCCACTCAGAGTGAATAAAATTATTTATAGCCTAGTTTACAGTTCCTCATTCGCCGACCTTTCACACAGATTTTCATTACGTTCTCTTCAGCCATTTTCTCGTGATGCGCTTATGTACATACACCACACACAGACAGACAGAACTTCATTTCCTTGTTCCTGCAGACACGACCGATACAGAAATGCCATTCTTTTTAAATTCTGAGCAATGTATAGACAAAGCCGTTATTTTATAAATAGTGTAAGGAAGGTAGGTGTGTCTTATGATCAGTCACGCAGCCACAGCACGTCATGGTTTAGTGAGTGCGCCGATGACAGGAACAGAAATAAACTGGCGGACTCAACAACTGATAAGATTTTCTATGATTCACTTAGACACAGCGCAGAAGTGAAAGACGAGAACTGCAGTACCGTACTTCTCCGGGTGCCTGTAGCGATAGCAGCGTGAAGCACATGAATGGAAGCCCTTGACATTCACTTCAACGAACCCGAGACCGTTCGTTCAATATAAAAAGCAACGGGATACCCGCCTTTCTTCCTCTGGAGGCATGCAAGTGGTGTAACCATGGATACATCACCTGTCCTCTGAGGGCAGCCCGCACTACCTGCATCCTTTCGCCTTTCGATGTGAGGCATTCCAGCCCGTGCGTGACCTAACTTCACCATTATAAACTACAATGTTTACGTTTTGGAACAACTATTTATGGAACCAGTTTCACCTCCAGCATTGTCCCCGAGTAAAACCTTCTCATAGATTTAGGTTCAATTTAAAACTTATCACCGCTACACTCCAACTAGAGGCTTAACACAAAAGCTGCACCACCGCATTCCTCACGTTTCTCCACCCGCCTGTCTTCCAGCAGGTGTACGCAGTTAGCTGTGAGCGTTTAGGCCACTTTAACCGATATTTAATTCTACGGTTGGCGGAACTACCGACAAATAAAGCCCAGATTTTTAGACAGTAATAGGTTAGATAGAAAATTTACCGAAGGGAGTAACAAGTCTAGCCTCCACAACGGTTAAGCTAGAAGTTTAGGGGTACTCTCTCGCTACATTACGGGAGAGCGGAGCAGACACTAAACAAACTATCACTGCCTAAAATTCCGCCCTCTAGGCATGACGATCTATAATGAAGATTTATGTCATTCTACATAACCCATGGCGCAACAGCCCCGAAGGGCCTTGGCCTTCCAAGCGACCGCTGCTCAGCCCGAAGGCCTACAGATTGCAAGGCGTCATGTCGTCAGCACGATGGGCCCTCTCGGTCGTTATTCTTGGCTTCCTAGACCGGGGCCGCCATTCAACCTCAGATAGGTCCTCATATTGTAATCATGTAGGCTGAGTTGACCTCGAACCAGCCCTCAGATGCAGGTAAAAATCCTTGACCTGGCGGAGAATCGAACCCGGGACTCCCTGGTACGAGGCAGGCACGCTACCCCTACACCGCGGGGCGGTTCATTCTACATAACTTCAAGCTATACACTAAAACGCAAATATCGCCGCCCTATTGTCTCATCATTGCTGCCACCTTGACTATATTGAAATGACGAGCCATAGGCCTATCAATAATGGAGGTTCCCTTACTCAAGTAAACGATAAACTCATAATTAAGTCGGTTTTGCAACTCAGTGAGGAATTAAGAAATTACACACACTCTGTCACCGAGGACAACAGTTTACTTCTACCCTGACTCAATTTAATGTTATATATTTCTGCCTTTATTTTTGATACACGCATTACTACAGCCGTATTCTTCAATGTTTGCTTCGTGTAAATAATTCAGCTCTCTTCTTGAAATTTGCTATGACTTGTAGGACTGAAGTGAAACCACGCTGCAATAATACATATAAACATATGCTGGAAGGCAATAAATCCACAGAGGCCAAGTCTGCCAACCGTGCCGGTACCAAAGACATGACAACACAAGCTTAGGTTAGGTTAGGAACGAACTCATCTTTATGGAGAAGGTAACGTACCTTTCCTTTTCGGACGAACAGTTGCAGTTTTTTCTTGCTTCTTATACATCCTAAGTTAATACGATTTGCACGAAACAAGACCGCATTGATCATTTAACACCGGCTCATTATTCAACACGCCGCAGTTCTACTTACCTGGCATTACCAAAACCTTACAGGAAAATAAACTATGCTTTAATTATACCTGCATATGTAATAGCGGTGCTTTTCACAATACGGCAATGGCAGTGCGTGTAATGCCAACAGTAAGACGTCGCATCCTGTAAACTTAGTGCAAGGCCATCTACAACGTTATCAGACCTTAATACACAATCAACATGGCCGACGCATCGGTTGAATGTAAACAAGCCTGTGATACATAAACATAACCTTCTGATTATCGTACTGAAGTGCTTCAATAATAACGAAAAGAATACTTTACTTTGGGCAATAGACCAATATCATCTACAAATAGCCTATACTTAGATAAGCAATACGTGGAAAATTAAAAATATAAGTCCTTACTATGAACTAGTACCGTCCAGGAAATATAGGCTTGCATTCTAAAATATCAGTCCTGGGAATAGTAATTGAGAAATGCACTAGGATAAGCAGCAACACAGACATTTGGCCTTAACCGAAAAAAATAGCTCATCAAGTACACGGAAACCATCCTCTCTATTGACAAATTTATCCTCGAATATTTTAATGCACCCTAATAAATTATTTGTATTTACGAAATCATCAAGATGCATTAAATACACTTGATCTGAATGTGAGTGCATCTGTTGTAATATGAATTACACCCAGACACATAACACGACCTAATATATCAAAATAGTTTTAAAACCAAATGTCAATAAATACATCACTACACTAACGTTTCCTAATCAAACCAAACGAACAGAAAGAACTAAACTGATACTTCGCACATGCTCATGTTTACATTTGAACAAACCGATCGCGTCGCCATTTTAGCTAATATCGATAGCTGCGTTCGTTGGTCTTGGTTAGTGACACTGAATCGAACCCAACTATAAATCACTGCCTTCAGTTTTAACAGGAGAGAAAGAGAAAGGTTGTATCCTTAATGTATGCGCTTGCATGCGTTCTTTATGCACGACCCATTCAAGAATGTTTTAACAATATTGTTGAAATGTTGCGATACCTTTATTTTATTTCGATATAGCACGGGACCTACACTTTTTCGCGGAATAATCTGAACAAGGGACATGGACAAAGAACGCCACACAAACATACCTCGACATCGCCGCATAATTGCCGCACTTCTCAGAAGGCAAGTGGCGTTACCATGACGACCCAGGAGGGGGTTTGTCGGCGAGGGGATGAAGGGAGGGACGTGGGGTGCAGCAAATCAACCTCAACTCTATTTCCTCCTCGAATGAGGATTTATTACATCCAATTTCGGTCGGTAGCGGCAGAACTAATACAACAGTCGCCCCCAGAGGGAGAAACCAGCCTCTAACAAGCGACAGGGTGTCAACACAACGAAGGAGATCCACAGACAAATTAATAGAAGCACGAGACTAATTTCTTCATGGATAAGCAATAAATTCACCGCTCTATCAAATAACCATGGTAACAGAAACGTATAACTATCTACAGAGTGTAACAATAATACTCACACGTAGAAAAAGAAAATATGTTAGCATAGATGTCTTATAGCTGGGGTTCATCTCAAAATTTGCGTTACGGAATTACACTCACAATAGAGTGACGGAAGTGTAACCTAGCAACCGTGAACCGGGCGAGTTGGTCGTGCAGTTAAGGGCGCGCGGCTGTGAGCTTGCATCCGGGAGACAGTGGGTTCGAATCCCACTGTCGGCAGCCCTGAAGATGGTTTTCCGTGATTTCCTATTTTCACACCAGGCAAATGCCGGGGCTGTACCTTAAATAAGGCCACGGCCGCTTCCTTCCAACTCCCAGGCCTTTCCTGCCCCATCGTTACCATAAGACCTAACTGTGTCGGTGCGACGTAAAGCCACTAGCCAAAAAAAAAAAAAAAAAAAAAAAAAAAATGCAGGACGTGATGTTTAGTATTGTTACCTAGCAACCGTGCTGGTGGCGGTCACCTGAAATTAGCAACCGTTCATAGATGGCCATGAATGAGAGACATATTTATTATCATTTGATTTTCGCAAGGGAAAGGTGGTTTATACGCCCGGAAACTCTATCTTCAGTACAATTACATAGGAACAGAACCTGTCAGCATACCACATGACATGTCCCCTCGTTAGCAATGATACACTCAGCAACCCACCGTCCTACTGAATGCCGCTACAAGGTGCAGAGGCATTTTGTCCTGAGAAGTAGATGTTTTCCTAGCATAGACCCCAACAATCATAATGCTACGAATTGTTTGGTTACTTGACAACAAAATATCACAGATTCAGATTCTGGGCTTCCTCCCGAAATTTCGGCTTCTAAGCACAATCACATCAGAAAGAAAACCAATGCTTGCGTGGCTTTCGGACTGCGCGCCACTTCACTGACACTATCATTCAAAAACAGACAAGCATATACATTAAAAAGAATGGTAGAGGTATTTGAAAATCCTCCGCCTGTTTTCTGTCATTAGACCGGGTCAAGAATAGAATTAATGAAACCCCCATCTAGCAGCGAGGATTGGAACTAAGCTGCCTGCTGAAGTCCGTCGCACTCATCTGGGGCAATGATGAATGCCTGACAGATCAAATGATATTTGAAGCACGGAACCCAGCGTTGTGAGGCCGGCGCGCTGCCGCCTGAGCTACGGAGTCGATAGAGGTGTTTATAAATATTTATAATTCTCTACACGGAAAGCGTATTCAGTATGTAGAGGAATTGATTTTTAAATAGATATATAGAAACATCACACGCTTGAATTTTCTTAAGTGTTTATTATTATTATTAATAACTAACATAATAAACATAACAGACCTATGAAATAGAGGAAAACTTAAGGCAGGTGGGGATCAACAGGCAAATGATAAGAGACAGATAAGAATTCAGAAACAAAATTAGCAATACAAAATGTATAGTAAATGAGAAGAAGAGGAAGACAGGAACATTGTGGACAGAACAAAGGAAACAGGAGCACAGCCAAAGGATGAAGAGATTTTGGGAAGAGAAGAGAAAGAAGGGAAAGAAGCGAAAATTGTGTCATCATAAGATATTCGAGTTCAAACTCTGTCCATAAGGGCAAAAATGACATGAATGAATGAATAACAGACCTATGCCGTGGCATCGTTACAGTGGTAGAAATATTTTATGTTCTAATCAGCTATTAGAACATTTTTAATCGTAGTTATAACTGGAACGCAGCAGTCGCAAAGAATCCTAAGTTTCTGAAAATGGCAAGAAGAACGCAGATTTGCTGAACGTGCGTCATGGCCAGTCAGCCTGAACCTGAACCTCAAAACTGACCGCCGCTCGCAGCTGGTACATTTTTTAGCAGGTAAAATCTTTTTCTTGCGGGCAGTTAACACACTCTTCGTATTCTATCAGCCAGTTTTTTATGAAAGCGTATGTAGAAATACTACGCATTTCACACACACACACGATATGGGTAATTGTGCATATTGAGCAACTTGGGTAATAACGAGGTCGTAAAAAGAAAAGAAAGATTAATTACGCAACATTGCAGTTTGTGAAATGATTCTCTTTCACTACGTAGTTTGTACGGAGTCTAACACGAGCCCTGGAATGCCCGTCCCCCACGCAGCTAGTGAGAAAATTATTATGAGTAATAATAATTTATATTTTGTTTCACCATTATAGAAGGCTCTAAAGACAATATCAACATCGGTAAAGCACATTAAAACCACAAACTAAACAGAACGTGAAATCAAGCTCCGTTGGACACAGACTTCCTAAAATACACCAGAATTACCTGTGGCGATATTTGGGTGAAGAGTCTGTCAAGGTCACGGTACTCTGGTGGTTGCCGCCTTCTGGCAACTACACCGAATGACGAGAGATTCCCCTCCCCTTAATACATGAAATGAAACAGACAAAACTGAACATGCAAATCTAAACAATTAAAAAAAGTACAAGAAATGTTTTTTCATCAGTACTGCTGGTTTAATGACATTTATATATTGAAGTTTCATGATTTTTAACTTAAAAATAAAACAAATTCACTACTACATAACTTGAAACACTTAAAATGGAGCGAAAACAAGACAGTGAAGATTGTAAGTTAGAACAACGACGAGATAAGTCATCCGAGCAAAAAATGAGATTTTTTTGCGCGACATACTGTGTGTGTACACATTTACAAGCATCACTGAGACTCAAAGCGTTTATTTCCCACATTTTGTGTACGGTTTTTTGATAATTTGACGTCTCGCCTGCTTCAGTGTAATGGTTTTGAAAATTCGAGATTTCTCGCCTAAATCGGTGAAGGTGGCAACTCTAATCTTGGAATGGTCTTGTGTCTGAATTCTTGAGTTAGTACAGTTCGCCATCTACTAGAAATGTTCATGTCTTCAAAATAGTCAAGAGTAAACGACAATCATTTTTTCATTTTCACGTGTTTTCATTGTGAGTTCTTGTCGTGTATAAGTGTCACAATGAATTGTGTGCAAAGTGAAGTTTTTAAATTATGGATACAAGAATAAGGTCAAGCAGGTAGGAGCTTCAAGATCAGAAATTTGCAGGAAATAAGTGACCAACGATGAAGACATATCATAAGGTATCTTTATCCACTATTCCATACAAATATTTCATTGTTCCTTTTATTCTCCTCCTCACAAATGTATATTCATTTATAGGAAGGGGAGTTAGGGATTGGAATAACTTACCAAGGGAGACGTTCAATAAATTTCCAGTTTCTTTGAAATCATTTAAGAAAGGGCTAGGAAAACAACAGATGGGGAATCTGCCACCTGGGCGACTGCCCCAAATGCCGATCAGTATTGATTGATTGATAAAAAACAGAATTTCAATATTGCATTCAGAACAAACATCACGAATTCGAACCTTCCTTTTCTACAACACAGAACAATCAACAATGGAACGAATGAATGTATTTCATTGTTGTTGGTCTCTTTTCTGTTCACGAGGCATCAATGGCGCGTTTGTTTACGTTACAATTTCAGTCACTTTTAAAACGACGGATTATTTATTTATACTTCCCAATCTATGGGTTGCCATAGGATAAAGTATACATTACATACGTTATATAGGCCTAAATAACAAAATATATTAAATTTAAAAATATAAAAATGACCAGGACATTTATTGTTAGAATTTGAAGCGAGCCTCTTAAGGCTAAAAATGTCACGTCCTTATATAAATTAATTCCAAGATAAAAATTAGAATAAATCTATTTTAATGATTTTTAAGTGGAGAATGAACTAAAATCATATTTTATTCTTCAAGTATTTTCAGTATGAATTTTGAAAATTCCATATGTGGCAACTCTGCCGATGATATTGTTAGTCAAATACACAGTCATCGTGATTGCTTTCTAATCTTTACTAAGAGAAAAAAACACTCCACTGTTTGACGTACTTCAATAAAACCTCTGCATTTCTGAAATTACTTAACATAGAAGGCTGTGCCTAACATGGATTTGTTCATTATAATTCATTTGTTATGTTGGTAGCATTGAGCAGCCCCGTGGTGTAGAAAGCCAAGAATAACGGCCGAGAGGATCCGTCATGCTCACCACACGACACCTCGTAATGAGCAGTGGTCGCTTGGTAGGCCAAGGCCCTTCCAGGGCTGTTGCGCCATGGGGTTTGGTTTGACATACCATGTGTGACCACCTAGAGTATTGGCCCACCCATGTTTTGGAACATAATATTTCTTGCATCCTCTTTAATTATCCGACCTTCGCACTACACAGAAAAACAGGTATGAAATCTTGTCTCTTGACACACATACCTAATTATTATTAGCGCGAAGGCGGTTTTGATCTTCAACATTTACGCCAGCTCTAGGTGTCACAGAACAGGTGCACGAGTGAAATGAGGACTGAGTTAGTTTCCCGTTGCTTTCCTCACCGAGCCAGAAGTTGCTATTGCATACTGTAACAGTCTACCAAGCCCACTGAAATGCATGCACCAACCGACCCTATAAGAAACATTTTCCCAGCATTCATAACAGGGACTGGCTGTGTAATTACTAGCATCGCTTACACCTCAGTCACTTTCATGTTGTCAAAGCCAAGGATAAGACTGAGAAGGTCAATGTTCAATAACGTAATCCCAAGGCGGAACACCCCCGAAGGGCCATGACTGCTCAGCCCGAAGACCTGCAGATTACGGGGTGTCCAGTGGTCAGCACGATGAATCCTTTCTGGTGTTATTCTTGGCTTTCTAGCCCGCAATCCACTGCGCCCTGTCAGCAAATAATACTAGTGGCTTTGTTGCTTGCTCTCCAGACACCCGGCTTCAAGTACTCGTGATAAATCATGAGGCGTCAGAAAGGATTCTCGTCAATAAATTCCCGGCCAATTCAAAACTGAGCAAGGGTGGCTGCTTGGGACTCAGAAATACCCGAGGACAGCGGTAGAAGACTCATATTTAATAATAATAAGTCCGGCCTCTGTAGTGTAGTGGTTAGCGTGATTAGCTGCCACCCTGCAGGCACGTCCCGGGTCTGTCACGAAATTTGAAAAGTGGTACGAGGGCTGGAACAGGGTTCACTCAGCCTCGGGAGGTCAGCTGAGTGAAGGAGGGTTCCATCCCCCTCAGCCATCCTCGAAATGGTTTTCCGTGGTTTCCCACTTCTCCTCAAGACAAATGCCAGGATGGTACCTAACAACGCCAAAACCGCTTCCTTCCCTCTTCTTTGTCTATCCCTTCTACTCTTCCCATTCTCCCACAATGCCCCTGTTCAGCGTAGCAGGTTTGGCCGCCCGGGCGAGATACTGGTCATCCTCCCCAGTTGTATGCCCCAGACCCAATGTCTCACGCCCCAGGACACTGCCCTTCAGGCGGTAGAGTTAGCATCCCTCGCTGAGCCCTAGGGGAAAACCAACCCTGGAGGGTAAACAGATTAAGAAAGAATAACAATAATATTGCAAAATTAAGCTGCCTGCTAATACGCAGGTTACCTGAAGACGCGACATAACAGTTTAATCAAAATTGCAATGTCGTGATAATATCTGATATTAAAGTAGGTCAATATGCTTATTAGTTATTACTTACACCGAGAAAGGAGGTTATCTACTGTCTGCACTCAGTATCCGAGAGATGCAAGGCTGCAGTTTGTCCCCTCTCCTTGTCTGTTTATGTATAGAACGGTGGTAAAGGCAATCACATTCCAAGGAGAGATTTGGTGATGATGTTATTTTTTGTGAGTCTGCAGAATGTCTTGAGGAACTGCTGAATGGTGTGGACGTAGTCTTGGAGACTGAGCACAAGATTAAAAAAAAAAGCGAGTGCAGTCGAAGGAAGACAGGTGATGCTGGAAATGTTAGATTCGGATTGTTACTTGGAGACTAAATTAACTAACGATGGCAGAAGTAAGGAGAACAAAAAATACAAACTAACACAAGCAAGGAAGACCTTTCTTAAGAAAAGAAATTTGCTCACTTCGAACATGGACATAGGAATTAGCATTATGTTTCTGAAGACGTTTCGTCAGGAGCGTTGCACTGTATGGAACTAAAACATGGACAATAACTAACTCAGAAAAACACAGAATAGAAGCGTTTGAAATGTGGTGTTACAGAAGAATGTTGGAGGTAGGTCGAGTCACGAATGAAGTGATGCTGAATCGAACTGGTGAGAGAAGAATGAAGAGGTTGAATGATAAGACACACCCAAGGCTTTTTCAGTTGAAAGGGAAATGTAGGGGTAGACCAAGGTTTGCATGTGATAGATTGGAGTAGATGCAGGATCTAGTATTGCTGTGATTATAGGATCTAGTAGTTACGTAGAAATGAAAAGGCTACCGCAGGATAGGGTGGCATGGAGGGCAGCATCAGTCTATGGATGGACAGCAACTTATCTGAATGAAGAAATACATAAAATAATAATAATAATAATAATAATAATAATGTTGTCACACAAGGAGAAATCCTAAACAGATGGGAATTATATGAAAGGAAGAGAAGTCTAAAGAAAGAAAATGAGAGAAATATGGATACGATTGAAGGTAAATACAAGCCTCTGCCTACTCGTAAATTCCAAATCCAATTCTTCTTCTTATTATTACTAATATTATTCATCTGGCAGGAGCAGCCGAATAATCTACAATCTGACGTGCAGGAATTTTCATTGAATCTTCACATTTAAAACTGTTTACCCTCCAGGGTTGGTTTATCCCTCGGACTCAGCGAGGGATCCCACCTCTACCGCCTCAAGGGCAGTGTCCTGGAGCTTGAGACATTGGGTCGATGGATACAACTGGGAGGGAGGACCAGCACCTACGCTGAACAGGGGCCTTGTGGACGGATGGGAAGATTGGAAGGGATGAATAAGGAGGAGGGGCTTAAATTAGGTACCATCCTGGCATATGCTTGAAGCAGAAGTGGGAAACCATGGAAAACTACTTCGAGAATGGCTGACGTGGGAATCCAACCTCCTCCTATTCCCTCTACCTCCCGAGACAGGGTGGACCCCGTTCGAGCCGTCGTACCACTTTTCACATTTCGTGCCTGCGGGAGTGATAGAAGCACACTAACCACTACACCACAGAGGCGACTATTATCATTATTTTTGTTATTGTATTACTATTATCCAAGGGCCAATGACCTAGATGTTAGGCCCCTTTAAACACTGTTATTCATCTGATAGGAGCAGATTCCAAATTAGTATTTCTTCCGAAAGACAATTTGCATCCGCAGGCAGGAAGGTAACCCGGCGAGGCGGGGAAAACCAAGGCGGGAGGGTGAAGGCAGAGCAGACTCGCAGAGAGGGAGCGACACACTATGTTCTTAAACTCCTCGAGCCCCACCATACAATAATAAGCATTATCACCATCATACAATATCTGTTAAGTTACAGTTGGCACACATTCCGAAAAAAAAGAAGAAAAAAAGAAAAGAAAAACGAACATAGTGTCGATTTCGTGAAAATAAAATCTAGAATCTGTGCTCCAGTCAATAACCGGGTCAGGGATGGAATGAATGAAGCCCCCATCTTGCGGCGAGGATAGGAATTGTGCCGGTTGCCGAGGCCTGTCGCACTCCTCTGGGGCAATGATTAATGACTGACAGATGAAATGAAATGATAGTGAAGAGTGTTGCTGGAATGAAAGATGACAGGGAAAACCGGAGTACCGGGAGAAGAACCTGTCCCGCCTCAGCTCTGTCCAGCACAAATCTCACATGGAATGACCGAAATTTGAACCACGGAACCCAGCGGCGAGAGGCCGACGCTCTGCAGTCTGAGCCACAGAGGCTACTCTCGATTTCGTATGCAGAGATAAATGTTCTATTGAAAATCTATAAAAACGATAAACATCAATTTTATTGTTCACTGTGAATCGTCGCCACAAGTACGTTATTAAATTTGCTCGTGGTTTCCCATTTTCATACCAGGCAAATGCCGGGGCTGCAAATTAAGACCACGGCCGCTTCCTTCCACTTCCTAGGCCTTTCCTATCCCATCGTCGCCGTAAGACATATCTGTGTCGGTGCGACGTAAACCAAATAGCAAAAAATTAAATTTGCTAATTTACCGTTGGACACTACAAAAAAGCATGATGTCGGGTAAAAAATAGACGAATGTGCTTGTTTGAGTTTGAAAATGTTGTAAAGTCAAATATATGCCTCAAACCTCATAGTTTCTGTACACCAGAAAAATATGTCCAGTAGAAAAAGAAAAAAAAAACACCACCTTCCCGCCGTATGAAAAACACCTATCCAGAGAAGCTCCCCCAATTTTACTCGTATTTATGGTAGGCTTTCTAAGAAGAAATTCAAGATAACTGAACGTCAGATTGGGGATACAAAGCTGGAACAGGCAGATGATTTCAAATATTTAGGATGTTTCTTCTTCCAGGATGGTAGTAAGCCTATATAGTAAGTGAGATTGAATCAAGGTGCAGTAAAGCTAATGCTGTGAGCTCGCAGTATTCAGTAAGTCAGGGACAAAAAAATCTTTACATCGGTCTGTTTTAGACCAACCTTGCTTTACGGGAGTGAAAGCTGGGTGAATTCAGGATATCTTATTCATAAGTTAGAAGTAACAGAGATGAAAGTGGCGAGAATGATTGCTGCTACAAATAGGTGGGGACAATGGCAGGAGGGTACGGTACTCGGAATGAGGAGATTAAGGATAAGCCAGGAATGAACTCAATGGATGAAGCTGTTTGCATAAACAGGCTTCAGTGGTGGGGTCATGTGAAGCGAATGGAGGAAAATAGGTTACCTAGGAGAATAATGGACTCTTATGGAGGGCAAGAAATGTAGAGGGAGACCAAGACGACGGTGATTTGACTCCGTTTTTAAAGATTTAAAGGTAGAGGTATAGAACGAAACGAGGCCACAGAACTAATTACAAATAGAGGATAGCGGCGGCGTTTAGTAAATTCACAGAGGTTTGCAGACTGAACGCTGGAAGGCATTACGGTCTATAATGAAGATGTAGGTTATGGTAACCCCAGTCACAAGGGTAGAAGAATAATCAGCGTTCTAAAATGCAGGCAATTTTATCGACACGGCAAATTAAACATAGTAGAGAGGGAGTAAATTGGATATGAAGTTAATTTTTCTTCGGAACAACGATCTACTTACATTCATTCATTAAGCAATTAAGTGTACCCAGTGCCCTGACGGAGAGAAAGACGATCTTGACACACATATGTAAATGCTTTAGGTCAATAATCTCCCTTATTACAGCTACTGACTTGACCTTTCAACTCTTAGAATAGACAGAGAATCTGTAAATCCCTCCTTGAAAGAGAGAGGGTGGTGCTGTCGGTGTGGGGTTCAATGTACCCCTAACTCTTTGACCTATACACAAAGAAACATGAAACACAACAGATCGCTGCGAGGCACCATTCATTTCACACTGGTCTCCACTTACCATGTGTATGAAGACTGCACTTGAAGACCTCACGCAGGGCAGCTAACAGGTGGTGGAATAGATGAGCAGAAACACCATTACAGACGGCTTTGGATTAGGAGGCTGGCGAAAATAAATTCAGGTCACCTGACAAAACACTTCGCAAATCCCATGTAAGACACACGCACTAATACAGCATCTGTTATGAGTAACGGAATGATTATGCAAACACTTCTCCCTCTCTTATATATAACAACACATGCTTCCTTTTAATTAACAAAAAAGCACAGCACTTTCTCTTTTTAAACACTTGTTATAGCACACGCAATATTCTTTGCTCCCACGACGTTACTTAGCAACACAAGTTGCCGTCTTCGCCAGACAGACACTTGTTGAAACTACAACACAGCACCGTGCACACAACGTCAAAGTCCCAACTCGTGGCCTCTCAACTGGTCTCGCTATCACAACCGACCGCCTCGACCCATTCTCCTTCGGCAACCTTCGGGAAACCTCGTCCCATCCCGCTCTCACTAATCCCTCGCTAACGCATCTGGTGGAGGATGTACACACTAACATGTACGGCTGGGTGCTGCTATCTGTCAGTGAATGACAGGAAACGTATTCTTGAAGCTGAGTCTAACAATACATTATTCTGCGCATGCGTACTTAACATTTTCACTGCCAGGGATTTCGAAATTAATTGCCACTGGCACAAAGAAAAAATGAAAGATAGAACTTCCCTCTGCCTCTGCGGTGTAGTGGTTAGCTGCCACACCCGAAGGCCCGCGTTCGATTCGCGGCTCTGCCACGAAATTTGAAAAGTGGTACGAGGGCTGGAACGCGGTACACTCTGACTCGGGAAGTCAACTGAGTAGTGGTTTTCCGTGATATCCCCACTTATTCTCCAGGTAAATGCGGGGATGGTACCTAATTTAAGGCCACGGTGTCTTCCTTGTCTGTCCCTTTCTTCTTCCCAACCCCCTACAAGGCCCCTGTTTAACATAGAAGGTGAGGCTGCCTGGGCGAGGTACTAGTCCTCGTTCCCAGTTGTATCCACCGATCCAAAGTCTCACGCTCCAGGACACTGCTCTTGAGGCGGTTGAGGTAGGATCCCTTGCAGAGTCCGAGAGAAAAACTAACCCTGGAGGGTAAACACATTAAGAAAGAAAGAAAGAAAGAAAGAAAGAAAGAAAGAAAGAAAGAAAGGAAGAAAAAATAATAACTTCCGATCATGTAAATAAATTAACAATGATTAAAGGTTTTTTCCTTCTTTTTTATAATTTACTTTACGTCGCACCGGCACAGATAGGTTTTATAGCGACGATGGGACAGGAAAAGGGGTAGGAGTGTGAATGATCTGTCGTAGCCTTAATTAAAGAGCTGTCAAAGTGGAAACCACGGAAAACCATCTTAGGGCTGCTGGCAGAGGAATATCGAACCTACTATTTCCTGTCAAAATTCACAGCTGCGCGACCCCAATCGCACGGCCAACTCGCGCGGTATTAAAGAAAATCTAATTTCTAATAATGTCTGGCTCTGTCATGTAGTGGTAAGTTGTTTAGTTGCCACCCCCAGAGGCCCGGCTCTGCCATCCTTGAAGTAGTTTTCGGTGGTTACTAACTTCGTTTCCAAGCAAATGCCGAGATTGTACGTAATTTAAGGCCACGGCCGCCACAAGGCCCCTGTTCAGCATTGCAGGTGAGGCCGCCTGGGCGAGGTACTAATCTTCCTCCGCAGTTGTATCCCCGACCAAATGTCTCACGTTCCAGGACACTCTTGAGGTGGTATCGCTCGCTGATTCCGACGGAAAAACCAACTCGGGCGGGGGAAACGGATTATGAAAGAAACTCTACTAATGGAGATGAGACTTTCCAAATTTTACACGCAATTTACGTGTCGTCTGTCCGCCTCTGTGGTGTAGTGGTTAGCGTGATTAGCTGTCACCCTCGGAGGCCCGGGTTCGATTCCCGGCTCTGCCACGAAATTTGAAAAGTGGCACGAGGGCTGGACCGGGGTCCACTCAGCCTCGGAAGGTCAACTGAGTAAACGAGGATTCGACTCCTACCTCAGCCATCCTGGAAGCGGTTTTCCGTGGTTTCCCACTTCTCGTCCAGGCAAATGCCGGGATGGTACCTAACTTAAGGCCACGGCCGCTTCCTTCCTTCTCTATCACTTCCAATCTTCCCATTCCCCCGCAAAGCCCTGTTCAGCATAGGAGGTGAGGCCGCCTGGGCGAGGTACTGATCATCTTCCCCAATTGTATTCCCCGACCCAGAGTCTGAAGCTCCAGGACACTGCCCTTGAGGCGGTGGAGGTGGAATCGCTCGCTGAGTCATTTAGCACAAATCGCTGGTTAATTGTACGATTAGTTCATGAGAAGGAGCGATTGTACCAGAAGTTCACAATTAAACTGACTGTTCAGCGCGGTACAGCACGGGCTGTAATGATCGCAGGAGTCTGGAATCTTGTAGATATGGTAACTAAGGAATGCACTCACGAATTAGGCCACAAAAATAGGTCAAAGTCTTGCCGCCAGGAGAAAATATGGCTCTGCAAGCAGTCAGAACGTGCAATTTTCCGTAACTCTGACGTCAGAATGTTCTTCGGGTGGAATTGTGTTGTGTTGTTGCAGGAACAACCATTGCATTTTGATTAGTGTGGTTTTACAAGCGGGGATGATCCCTCCTCAGCCTGTTAGGTGCATCTTACGCCGCGGCGCCTACACCACTATTCGCATGCAAGATGAAGAAACAGTACATGACGCTACGAGAAACCTTCAGTAAGGAGCGCATCTTCTCTGGGCATTTTCCAGATGCGTGGCCTTCAAGATCCCCCGACGTAAATCCATGAAACTTCTGGTTGTATGCATATTATCAGGGACATGTCCCGTCTCTGTATGATCTAAAGTCTAGCATACAACGACATGTTGCTCTGACATGCAGCGGGCAACTGTCGACAATGTGGACATACAGATCCGTCATCTTGCTGACTTGGGATGCCATACTAAACAGTGTTTGTAACCACATACGTGCTGGAATCACCGTTATCATGTGTTTGATCTTTCCCGCCTTTTCTGCGAGCCTACCACTGCCTACAGCGCCACATTTTCGCCTGGTGGTGAGACACGGAACTAATAATGTTTCTTGCATGCTGACACAGACAGGTTTTATGGCGACGATGGGACAGGGAAGGGCAAGGAGTGGGAAGGAAGCGGCCGTGGCCTTAATTAAGGAACAGCCCCAGCATTTGCCTGGTGTGAAAATGGGAAACCACGGAAAACCACCTTCAGGGTTGCCGACAGTGGGGTTCGAACCCACTATCTCTTGAATACTGGATACTGACCGCAGTTAAGCGACTGCAGCTATCGAGATCGGTCTTGCATAATTCGCGAGCGCATTGCATAGTTAGCATATCTACGAAATTTCAGACTCCTATGATCATTGGTAAAGGGGTTCACCAGCCTTGTTTAATACCCTATATACCTTGAAGTTGTTATCAAGGTAAGCAAGGTGTTAATGTGGGAGGAATGAAAATTGAATGCATCAGATTTGCTGAATGACAAAGTGATGAACATCATGCTGGAAAAATTGAGCAGATCGTTCGAAAACTTCGGTATGAAAATTAACAGAATGAAGACTAAGGCAATGATCATAAGTAAGAATAAGGATGTAACAGCAAAGATAGTTCCCTCAGGTGAAGAAATATAACAAGTTTCTGCATTCAGATATTTAGGAAGCGCAATCAATTTAGATGAGGTGAAGAGCAGGATTGCAAGGCCAAGGTGGCACATGGGTCACTGAGGTTGTTCTTTATTGGTCTCAGACTTGGGAGGAAGAAAGAAGATTGTAATGTTTTCAAATGTGGGTGTGGAGAAAAATGGCAACTGGTAAGACAAATCAAGGAAGGAAGAGTAGGTGAAGAAAGGACGACAATAGTAGAAACCATTCAAAAGAGAAAGAAGAATTGGTTAGGTCACTGTTTACGAAGGCATTGGAAGGGAAAAGTTGCTGGGAGAAGTTTGGGAGGAAGATGATGATGATGATGATGATGATGATGATGATGATGATGATGATGATATGTTTCTTTTCAAAGGGGCCTAACAGCTAGGTCATTGGCCTCTAATTGTACGAGGTGAACTGAACAAAGATTAAATCTTCAAAATATATCCACTGACCAGAATCTAAAACCAATGTTGACGGAAAAGCGATCGTGAAACAAAAACGATCAGCGGATCCAATTCACAATGTGCAAAATACTGGGAAAGCAGAACCATGGTGTTCCTCCTCTAGTAGTGCTAATCACAGGTAACGTAGACTGGTAGTGTGTCTTGCATGGTGGTGTTAATGAAAGGTAATGTAGACGTATGATATGTCACACACAATGACAGATGACAAAAATCCATCGTATTTCGCACATAATGGTACTACACAAGAACCTCGCTTATCCGGATTAAGTGGGATCCGGATTATCGAAAATCCGGATAATCCGGAAAGACACAAAAACAGTACATCTTATATAATATATTAGCATAAGTTGTACAGTAATACCTTTTTCAATTGTATAAAAATATAAGAACACTTTTCTTACATTTACGACTCTGTTTTATGCACTAAAATAATGTGTTTGCACGCAGCACGATCAAGAAGACATTTTACTAACAACAATTCTGCCGGTGTGGTTTCAGTCTGTTTGTCCAGCTGCATTGTTGCCTCTCCATGAGTCTTGTGATGGAGCACCGGTTTTATTTTCGAACTCACCAGCACTCTCGTCATCACTTGCCGAGGAACAAGAGCCAATAATGTATTCATCTGCCATTATACCGTAGCCTGAATTACAGTCATTTCCGTCGTTCTCATCTACGTCTGAACATCCGGGAATGCGTGCAAATGTATCAAGAAACTCAGAAGAGTCCACGGTTTCCCATTCACAATTCCAGGCGAATGCCGGGACGGTATCTTTGATAGACCACGGCCGACTTACTTCCAATTCTTGTTCTTAACTCTCCTTTGCGGAAAAGACATTGAAGAAGAATAGACCCCGTAAAAGAAATACTGTACTAGTAAAAATATGTTTTATTATTTTCGATCCGGATAAACCGGAGATCCGGATTAACGAGGGTCGGATGAACGAGGTTCCTGTGTGCTGGCATTGCTCACATAGTGGTACGTATCATAGGCACTGTGTATGGTAACGCCCACAGGTAACAAATCCCATGGTGTTCCTCACATGGTGGTACTAAACACAAGTAGTCTAAACTCACCATCCCTTGGTCGCTCCTTTTAGTCGCCTCTTACGACAGGCAGGGGATACCGCCGGTGTATTCTTCGTCCGCGTCCCCCACCGACAGGGGGTACTGAGAGGAAGAAAGAAGTATCAGATGATGGACATTGTGAAAATATACCTATGTGAGTCGGTGCGACGTAAAGCCACTAGTAACAGAAAATGGAAGATACTGAAAGACCAAGGACAATAGAAGACAGATCGGCTTGGAAAATGCATGCGAAAACCTGCTGATTAGCATCATTACAGCCCGTGCTGCACACCGGTAGTTTGGCGAGTTTCATCGTCTTGTGCACCATCCACTCTCATCCTTACGTTACCGGTTCTCTCTCACTTCACTCTGGTGTTATCGTCCGATTTATTCACACTTAATTACATCACTTTCATTGCACTGCCTCCGCGCCAAGCAACATCGTACCTCAGAGTGACAGCGAACCAGTTAATTGTGAGTCCTAAGAGGTTTGAAAGAATTCAGCAGATCATGCCAACATGCATATCAGCGGAAAGATGGTGATTTATAGTAAAACTCGGTAACTCCAAGTGAAACTCCGCAAACTCCCTCTACCCTTCTGTTCCTACTCACGCAGAGGTTCAACAGTACGCGGATGACATTGCCATTTACACCTCTAAGAGGAGAAATACCCATGCCATCTCCGCGCTGCTAAAATGGATCTCCTGTGTCGGGAACAAGGTGAAAACATATCCCACCAACCCTATTGTTTTCACCAAGCACGGGCCTAAATTTGGTCATACTAATATTAACAACTCTCACATAAACTCACGTTGTTTGGTTTTAGCATTAGCCGGACATAACCTATCCAGACCAATGGTTTTGTCATTTGCCAGACATAAACTATCTAGACCAATGGTTTTGTCATTTGCCAGACATAAACTATCCAGACCAATGGTTTTGTCATTTGCCAGACATAAACTATCCAGACCAATGGTTTTGTCATTTGCCAGACATAAACTATCCAGACCAATGGTTTTGTCATTTGCCAGACATAAACTATCTAGACCAATGGTTTTGTCATTTGCCAGACATAAACTATCTAGACCAATGGTTTTGTCATTTGCCAGACATACACTATCCAGACCAATGGTTTTGTCATTTGCCAGACATAAACTATCTAGACCAATGGTTTCGTCATTTGCCAGACATAAACTATCTAGACCAATGGTTTTGTCATTTGCCAGACATAAACTATCCAGACCAATGGTTTTGTCATTTGCCAGACATAAACTATCTAGACCAATGGTTTTGTCATTTGCCAGACATAAACTATCCAGACCAATGGTTTTGTCATTTGCCAGACATAAACTATCCAGACCAATGGTTTTGTCATTTGCCAGACATAAACTATCTAGACCAATGGTTTTGTCATTTGCCAGACATAAACTATCCAGACCAATGGTTTTGTCATTTGCCAGACATAAACTATCCAGACCAATGGTTTCGTCATTTGCCAGACATAAACTATCTAGACCAATGGTTTTGTCATTTGCCAGACATAAACTATCCAGACCAATGGTTTTGTCATTTGCCAGACATAAACTATCTAGACCAATGGTTTTGTCATTTGCCAGACATAAACTATCCAGACCAATGGTTTTGTCATTTGCCAGACATAAACTATCCAGACCAATGGTTTTGTCATTTGCCAGACATAAACTATCTAGACCAATGGTTTCGTCATTTGCCAGACATAAACTATCCAGACCAATGGTTTTGTCATTTGCCAGACATAAACTATCCAGACCAATGGTTTTGTCATTAGCCGGGCGTAAAGTATCCAGACCAGTGGTTTTCTCATTAACCGGACATAAACTATCCAGACCAATGGTTTTCTCATTAACCGCACATAAAGTATGCAGACCAATGGTTTTCTCATTAGCCGGGCGTAAACTATCGAGACCAATGGTTTTCTCATTAACCGGGCGTAAAGTATCCAGACCAATGGTTTTCTCATTAACCGGACGTAAACTCTCCAGACCAATGGTTTTCTCATTAACCGGGAGTAAACTATCGAAACCAATGGTTTTGTCATTAGCCGGACCTAAGCAATCCAGAGCGATTGCTTTGGCACTAGCTGGACCTAAGCAATCCAGAGCAATTGCTTTGGCACTAGCTGGACCTAAGCGATCCAGAGCAATTGCTTTGGCACTAGCTGGACCTAAGCAATCCAGAGCGATTGCTTGGGCACTAGCTGGACCTAAGCAATTCAGAGCGATTGCTTTGGCACTAGCTGGACCTAAAGCAATCCAGAGCGATTGCTTTGGCACTAGCTGGACCTAAGCAATCCAGAGCGATTGCTTTGGCACTAGCTGGACCTAAAGCAATCCAGAGCGATTGCTTTGGCACTAGCTGGACCTAAGCAATCCAGAGCGATTGCTTTGGCACTAGCTGGACCTAAGCAATCCAGAGCGATTGCTTTGGCACTAGCTGGACCTAAGCAATACAGAGCGATTGCTTTGGCACTAGCTGGACCTAAGCAATACAGAGCGATTGCTTTGGCACTAGCTGGACCTAAGCAATCCAGAGCGATTGCTTTGGCACTAGCTGGACCTAAGCAATCCAGAGCGATTGCTTTGGCACTAGCTGGACCTAAGCAATCCAGAGCGATTGCTTTGGCACTAGCTGGACCTAAGCAATCCAGAGCGATTGCTTTGGCACTAGCTGGACCTAAAGCAATCCAGAGCGATTGCTTTGGCACTAGCTGGACCTAAGCAATCCAGAGCGATTGCTTTGGCACTAGCTGGACCTAAGCAATCCAGAGCGATTGCTTTGGCACTAGCTGGACCTAAGCAATCCAGAGCGATTGCTTTGGCACTAGCTGGACCTAAGCAATACAGAGCGATTGCTTTGGCACTAGCTGGACCTAAGCAATCCAGAGCGATTGCTTTGGCACTAGCTGGACCTAAGCAATACAGAGCGATTGCTTTGGCACTAGCTGGACCTAAGCAATCCAGAGCGATTGCTTTGGCACTAGCTGGACCTAAGCAATCCAGAGCGATTGCTTTGGCACTAGCTGGACCTAAGCAATCCAGAGCGATTGCTTTGGCACGAGGAAGTCCTGCAGTAACTGAACTTTTGACGATTAATTTAAAATCTCGACGCTATGAATTACGGATTCCGCTCATATCACTCTTATATTTGATACGGGGGAAATGAAGAAGATAATATGAATACATTTTACGGGAGAAATTATAACATCTGTGAATGATCCAGGGTTAGCCATAATTTTCTAAAATGTGGAACTGTTGGTCCAGGGTAGACAAATGCTGAAATATTATTGCATGCACACACGTAAACAAAATCTGACGTATATAGAAAGAATTGTATCAAAACTGGGACTTTCTTAATGAAGAGGAGAGTAGACGTCAGAACACCTAAGAAATATTTCGCTTCTTCGCCGAATACTCAGTTTGGTGCTACGTCCACATTTCCCTCCCCTGGTTATCAGCCCGTGATTCACATAACACGACAATACATTTTGAAAGGAGTGCTTGATATCATTGGAATCATAATCTTCACGTAGCAACCTTCGCACACAACATCATCCATAATAACTTGTTGATCACAGAAACGAATAATGTACCTATTTAGTAACATAGCAACCAGCCAAGAATAAATTATACAGCGCGTCCACCCTCTGCAGTTGGCAGCAGTCCCAAGGAACTATGTACATCGTCTTAATTGGTATCAGGAACTAACTACGTCCCATCAGTTGGTAGGCTCCCAGTCGCCAGGATCCTAGTGACAAATCAACATTAAACATCAGTACCTTCGCTGGTGAGGGTTTCGTAAAGATTAACCAGTTCGGCAGCTAAAAACTTCACAAGTACATCCGTGGGGACATTAATGAACAACAGGATACAATGCGGGTGAGCCCGCAGCTAAATGCTAGTTGTAATTATACGAGTATTTTCGCTTTGCACATAAATCACCATCACCATCACATACACTTGGAAACCTACAAAGAAAGGAAAGATCTAACGAGAGTTTAACAAGATTTCGGCCCGTATTCTAGCAACAGAAAACCCTACTCTATGGTAAACAGAGCAGACGGAATCCATAGAAACGAACTTGTCGAACCATGCACTTCCATCTTCTGATGATGATGATGCTTCTCGGAGCGTGCGCAAGACCGCACGTTCATAACGGGTAACTACCGTTCTAATAAGTTAATTAACTACAGCTCAAGACCTTCAAAATGTCAACTTCTGAAATTATTTTTAATGTTCAAATTATATCTTTGAATAACTTGCATTTTTGGGGGGATACCGGTACATTTAATAGTTTTTGAGTTACGATTTAAAAGGCAAGATGTTGCACTTGTATTAAACATGTCAGTGTCATTTCATCGTCATTAGCTCGTGCACTGACGTTGGCGTCAGGAACGGCATCCAGCCCTAAAACATGCCATATAATTTTATCTCATCTCATCCCCAACCGCGTATCAAGCGACGGGACGAAGGCCCTACAGCGTGACTCAAAAGTCCGGCCAACACTTCACGGAGGTAGAGAGTAATAATTGACACTCATGAATGGCATGGCATGGGGTTTTATTGATACAAAAATAATGTACACAAACAGATGGCCCTGGACAGCAACACGTCAGTAATGCCGCATGAGACAAAAGGAACTGTAGTGAGAGAGGGCATCAGATGCGCCTGCAATCGCTGCATGTTGAACGCACCGTTAGTGAAGGTTTATTTTCTTCATGTTGGTGTCAATAAAACCCCATGTCATGTCAATTTACTTCTCTTCCTCCAATATTCCGTGAAGTATTGCCTTGCCTAATGTTAACAGACTTTCTGGTCACCCTGTACATAGCAGTGAGCAGAGAGGAAGGAATCACATAGAGTGTCTGAAAATGTCAAAAAACGAAAACCGACTTAATGTGTGCTTGGTTCCCTTCCCGCATGCTTGTTTCTTATGTCAGCAGGAATTATTCCGAACGTTGGCAATACGTATAGGGCTATATTCAGCCAGCAGGTGGCTTCCTTCCTTGAACAGTTCGTTAGGAGTTTGTCTCGGCAAGCTGTTTTGTTGTTCTTTAGATGTCGAATAGCTGTTTGAACCTCTTGGAGAGAAGACATCTCACACAAACAGCTAGGTGCAGATTTCTGAGGAATTGTTACGAAAACATTCTTACAAACATACAAATCCCTGCTTAAGTCTTTCTGAGCGTGTTGTCTCCAACGGGAATGAATGGAAGAAATCAAATACCACGTTTGGCTCTGAATTGATGACGTTGTTCCTTTCGTCAAGGTTATGAATTTCAAGTGATATTGTTCCCCGCCATTGGTGCTTCAACGTTCGAATTTTTCTTTTCTACTTCAGCTTTGGCTTCTTGGTATAGCAACTGTTTTGTAGCTGACCAGGGATCATTTCTCGAAGCGTTGTATGCTTTTCGGTCTGATCTATGAAGCTTTGAATTTCTCAATTATTTATCTTAAAATGAAAATATACAACCATCTAACAAAGGATTTAAAGTTGACTAAAGCACTATAACAATTCTGTCAGGAATGTTTCTCACTGGAGCTGTTCCTGCTCGTTAGTGTTGAAAAATCAAGGGAATTCCATCAATATTAATTCTTTTAATGTCTCTATTCCAGATTCTCCCCGGAGTACATGTCTTGGATACGTGAGGGCAGAGATATTTCCGAAGGCAACCATAATTATTCGAACATCTCGGATGAGGATCGATATTTGGACTATGACGGACACAATGTCCGTGTAAGAGACTTACTAGAGGGAATGATCAGACCCAAGGACCAGTGGGACGTGGTGGACCACTTCTTGGAACGCAACAAGTATATATCCTTTGGGGATGCCCTCAAAGGTGTGTACGTGGCCTAATCGAATAAATATTATACGTATACAGAAGTGTGTAGGCTATGTCTTTCCTCAACGTGGCAGTCAATACAGAATCATGTGTACTTTCAATTCAGAGGAGGGACAGTCTGAATCTGGCACTGATTCCAATTAGTCGAACCAGGCTCTGATGAGAAGAATGCGCATTGCAATGGGCTGAGAGGCCTAGAACTGCGGTTCTCTTATAGCATGTTTCACTGGTTACACTGACAAATCATTCAATACAGAGTGCATCAGAAGTGAAACGGTGAAGAAGCAAAACCGATCGTAGAGGATGTATGTTGAGGCATCACCATATCGTGTGCTTTGTATGTTTGCAAACCTTGTGGTGTTGTCCGTGAGACACACCTCGGAGGTCGTTAACAATAAAAGAAAGCTCGGATGTCGAGGCAGTAATAAGTCAGAATGCGAACTAGTTTGTTTAGTAGCAAGTGTAGGCTAGCCGACTCATATCTATTGTAGCGAGAGTACCATAATAATTAGGGGTTCTAACAGGCCGTACCCCTAACGTTTATGCAACATATCATAGCAGAATTGTTGTGCAGGCTAGAGTATACTTGATTCCCTTTTTAATCTAGATTGAATTAGTTTTTGAACTTATCTTTCCCGAAATGATCTTAAAACTTTATTCTGGGTTGACTTAAGAAATTTTGGGGTAAGGTCTTCTAAAAGGCATTGTTTAGTGATTCACTGCACGATTTTAATGGGTCATGCATTAGTTACCCAATGGGCATTTTAATTCCCATTGTTCTCTTTTAATAATCCAAATGAAATAATGGTGCAGTACCTGAAGATGTCCACTAGGTGGACGAAACATGTACTGATAATTTCTATCAAGTGACGTCTTTTACCTGTTTCAATCGGTAGATCCTTAACAATTATATGTGTTGAGTGACGTCAATACGGAACCAATATGAATCTTTCAGTATGTAATTTATCAGCGGACCAGCCAGTTAATAATATAAGGCCCAATAAGTACTTAAACCTTAGAACTAACGTTTCCAAGATCAGTGAGGATATCGCTTTTTTTAAACAATGCCTTTTTAGAAGATCTTACCCCAAAATTTCTTAGGTCAAACCAGAAAAAAAATTAAGATCATTTCAGGAAAGGAAAGTTCAAAAACTACTCTGCTATTTGCTTTACGTCGCACCGACACAGATAGGTCTTATGGCGACGATGGGATAGGAAAGGCCTAGGAATTGGAAGGAAGCGGCCGTGGCCTTAATTAAGGTACATCCCCAGCATTTGCCTGGTGTGAAAATGGGAAACCACGGAAAACCATCTTCAAGGCTGCCGACAGTGGGGTTCGAACCAACTATATCCTGATTACTGGATACTGGTCGCACTTAAGCGACTACAGGTATCGAGCTCGGTCAAGAACTCTGTAAAGGATTTTAAGTAAGATTTGCATAATACTCCCTTATTATGTTACAAACTTTGGGTGGCAAGATGGGAACGTTTGTCCATCATTTCCTCCCGTAGGTGGGGGCGGTAGGCTATTCCCGGTCTGTCCTTATATTATCAGATTTTCAGCGACGATGCGATGAAACGGAAAAGTCTGCGACTGGGTACAACTCCAACATTTTCCTGATGTGAGACTTGACTCTGATTTCCTTCCTTCAGTTCCTAGGGCATCCACGAAACTGCGCTAATTCGTTCTGTTGCTTCCGATCCTCTTCACCTCTGTTCAACTCTTATGCCCGTGTGCATCAACCTCGGTTACAACTTAACGCTGGAATTTCTGTTGCATCAAGTCCTGTTTTGAAATTTGTGATGTTTTACCGCGGTTAAAAGTTAACCGGTCGTGAGCGTGAATCCAAAGTGCCGTGCATTTGCCACCACATATCGTATTTATCATTTCAAACATTGATATAGGAATTAGAAAAATGTTTCTGAAGACTTTCATCTGGAGTATGGCATTGTATGGAAGTGAAACATGGACGATAACTAGCTCAGAAAGAAAGAGAATACCCCGTGTTACAGAAGAATGCTGAAGGTGAGATGGATAGTTCGAATCACGAATGAAGAGATAGTGATACAATTGGTGAGAAGACATCGATTTGGCTAAAGTTGATGAGAAGAAGAGATAGAATGATAGGACACATCTTAAGACACCCAGGACTTGTTCAGTTGGTTTATAAAGGAAGTGTAGGCGGTAAGAACGGTAGGGGTATACAAAGGTATGAAAATAACACGCAGATTAGAGCAGATGTAGGATGCAATAGTTACGTACAAATGAAAAGGTAAGCACAGGATAGTGTGGCATGGAGAGCTGCATCAAACCAGTCCATGGACTGATGACTCAAACAACAACAACAACAACAACAACAACATCGTATATCTGGAATATCTTGAGGATGATGAGCAGAAAGAAAGAGACTGTGGCGCTCTTTTCGGTGACCAACTCATACAAATACTCCTGTTTCGCCAAGTCAATGAGCACTTCAGTTCCAATGCACTAAAGTTTGGCGTCCTCGTTCGCCCTTCCTTTTCCATATCGGCTGATACCGATAACTTAACCAAACAAAATAAATTAATCTTAGAAATAAAGGACTGTAATAGAAAATATGATAAAATGACTGCAATGATACTGACACGGAGAAGAGTGGTTATACAACTTTTTGTTTACACAAGTGTAAGATAATATTCGTCCTGACGATTCCACACAACCAACTGAGAACTGGATAAATTAGAGACTCATGTCTGCCTTCTGGATACTACTTTCAATTACTTCCGAGGGGAATAATAGCGCGAAGAACGAGCGTCAAGGATTAGGAATGGTGCAACAGGCTAATGACAATACCACGGTGTCGTAACCACTGATATTTACGGAGAATGGTGCACCCGAGCAATACTCTATTGTTGTCGACGTCCATCCTTGGCGGAACGCCTCGACGATTGTTTACGCCTTCCTCTTCCCCGAGAACCTTGGAGATTTCAATCAACTTCTTGTTTCTCAATGGCACAGTCTGCTTTCTTGAGTGTGTGTCCTAACCACTTCCCTTTTCTTCTCTTGGCATAAATACGTCTTCTAGCTTGGGGTTATCCGAAAATGTGTGACGGAAATGTAACCATAGCAACCGTGCAGGCTGTGATGTAAGGTATTGTTACCTAGCAACCGTGCAGGCTGTGATGTAAGGTATTGTTACCTAGCAACCGTGCAGGCTGTGATGTAAGGTATTGTTACCTAGCAACCGTGCAGGCTGTGATGTAAGGTATTCTTACCTAGCAACCGTACAGACTATGATGTAAGGTATTGTTACATAGCAACCGCGCAGGCTGTGATGTAAGGTATTGTTACCTAGCAACCGTGCAGGCTGTGATGTAAGGTATTGTTACCTAGCAACCGTGCAGGCTGTGATGTAAGGTATTGTTACCTAGCAACCGTGCAGGCTGTGATGTAAGGTATTGTTACCTAGCAACCGTGCAGGCTGTGATGTAAGGTATTGTTACCTAGCAACCGCGCAGGCTGTGATGTAAGGTATAGTTACCTAGCAACCGCGCAGGCTGTGATGTAAGGTATTGTTACCTAGCAACCGCGCAGGCTGTGATGTAAGGTTTTGTTACCTAGCAACCGTTCAGGTTGTGATGTAAGGTATTGTTACCGAGCAATCGTGCAGGCTGTGATGTAAGGTATTGTTACCTAGCAACCGCGCAGGCTGTGATGTAAGGTATTGTTACCTAGCAACCGTGCAGGCTGTGATGTAAGGTATTGTTACCTAGCAACCGCGCAGGCTGTGATGTAAGGTATTGTTACCTAGCAACCGTGCAGGCTGTGATGTAAGGTATTGCTACCTAGCAACCGCGCAGGCTGTGGTATAAGGTATTGCTACCTAGCAACCGTGCAGGCTGTGATGTAAGGTATTGCTACCTAGCAACCGCGCAGGCTGTGATGTAAGGTATTGTTACCTAGCAACCATGCAGAATGTGATGTAAGGTATTGTTACCTAGCAACCGTGCAGGCTGTGATGTAAGGTATTGTTACCTAGCAACCGTGCAGGCTGTGATGTAAGGTATTGTTACCTAGCAACCGCGCAGGCTGTGATGTAAGGTATTGCTACCTAGCAACCGCGCAGGCTGTGATGTAAGGTATTGTTACCTAACAACCGTGCAGGCTGTGATGTAAGGTATTGTTACCTAGCAACCGTGCAGGCTGTGATGTAAGGTATTGTTACCTAGCAACCGTGCAGGCTGTGATGTAAGGTATTGTTACCTAGCAACCGTACAGGTTATGTCTTCTGGCTGGCGGTCGTCTGAAGATAGCAGACGTTGATGTAAGGCCATGACCGAGAGACATATTTATGACCATTTGCTTCTTGCAAAGGTAAAAGCGATTTCTTATTTGTTGATCTGTTCTCTACATATATTATTTATAGTTACTGTGGCCTGTTTATCTTCGACATCCTTCTAAGTTAACTATTTGTAAAAACCTGTGATTTTTCGACTTGACACTCCTTCTGAAAATTTTTAGCTTAGTTTTTGTGGTATTTTTTTGCTCCTCCAAACAGGATACAGCTGAACAAAGACCCCATTTGCTTCACGGATACGTTGTTCTATATCCTGTTCTGTCCCCTCTCGCCTTTGCAAAACCTATTCCTAAGTACCTAAGTCCCACCAAATCATTTAGGGGTTCATTTTCCAGAAAATGTAGGATTGTACAACATCAAGCAGAAATAGAAAGAAATAGTAAATTAAAAAGCAATGTTCATTTGTAGAATGAATATATTATTAGGTTTAAGTACAATATTTAGTGTAGCAGTCAAATAATTGTAAGAAGGAGAATGGATCGCAATAAATTCAAGCTCTGTCCCTAGTTTCAGTAGAGGAACGGCCCATCACAATTCCTAGAATTCCTGTTACTACCGTTACATTACGGCAGAACGAGCTAGTCGACACTTGCTAAAAAAAACCTGTTACTGCCTTAAAAATCCAGTGCCTGAACATAACGTAGCCTCGCTGTTGTCGTGAAGTGCACGTGAGGAGTTATTTAAAGAAATCACCACCGGGTTCAGCTTTCACCACACACTGGACTCCTTGTTCTGCTGCGCTATAAATTGTCCTTAATTAGGCTCCCCTTCTCGACCAGGTCGCGTCTCTTCTTTTGTCCCGGTTCGATTCTCTGACGCCAATTAAGCGAGAGTTATAACCGCTTCTTATTCTACTTGTGGTTCTGGAACACAGCGAGTGTGGAGCGTCTGTCGCTCTCCATGGAATGGTACGAGATTCAGCGTCTCTCGGAATAATAATAATAATAATAATAATAATAATAATAATAATAATAATAATAATAATAATAATATTAATAATAATAATAATAATAATAATAATAATATGATGTTGTTTGAGTCATCACTCTATAGGCTGGTTTGATGCAGCTCTCCATGCCAGCCTATCTTGTGCACACTTTTCATTTCTACGTAAATGTTGCATCCCACATCTGCTCTAATCTGCTTATCATATTCACACCTTGGTCTACCCCTACCGTTCTTACCGCCTACATTTTCCTCAGAAACCAACTGAACAAGTCCTGTGTGTCTTAAGATGTGTCCTATCATTCTATCTCTTCTTCTCATCAAATTTAGCCAAATCGATCTCCTCTCACCAATTCGATTAGGTATCTCTTCTGTCGTGATTCGATCTATCCATCTCACCTTCAGCATTCTTCTGTAATACTTTCACTTCCATACAATGCCACGCTCCACACGAAAGTCTTCAAAAACACCTTTCTTTCCTATACGAATGTTCGAAATGAGCACATTTCTTTTCTTAAGAAAGGCCATGCTTGCTTGTGGTAGTCTGCACTTAATGTCCTCCTTACTTCTACCATCGTTAGTAATTTTTTACCCAAGTAACAATATTCATCTACTTCCTTTAAGACTTCAATTCCTAATCTAATATTTCCTGCACCAGCTGACTGCATCCCATTACTTCTGTTTTGGACTTTTTTATTTTCATCTTGTATTCTTTACCGAAGACTTCGTCCATACCATTCAGCAATGTAATAATAATAATAATAATAATAATAATAATAATAATAATAATAATAATAATAATAATAATAATAATAATAATAATAATAATAATAATAATAATAATAATAACTCTATTGGCTTTACGCCCCTCTAACTATTTTTAAGCTTTTTCCAGACGCAGAGGTGCCGGAATGTTGTCCCGCATGAGTTCTTTAAAGTACGAGCAACTCCATCGACACGAGGAAGACTTATTTCAGCACCTTCAAAAACCACCGGACTGTGCCAGGATCGAACCTGCCAAGCGGGGTCAGAAGACCGGCGCCTCAACCATCTGAGCCACTCAGCCGGGCATCTTTTGGAGATCACTGAAGGATCGTCTCTAAAATAACACTTGCGGGGAGCGCTTATCACCCCCATCGGCGAGAAGCTCAAGACAAGCAGTTTCGCTCGTGTGATATGACGAGATAAATCGCAAATTATACTTCGTTCTTTGGACGTGGCGGACAGGTGGAGATCTACTGAATGTATCGTACAGAAAGGAGGGTATCTAATAATGTTACGGTAGAAAGAAAGGCCAAAGAGAGCCATTTATACAAGTGGAGGCACATGCTTCCCTTAGCGCACCTCCCCGTGTGGGTGGGGGCGGCAGAATAACACCCACGGTATCCCCTGCCTGTGGTAGGAGGCGACTAAAAGAGGGCCCAGGGGCTCTGAACTTTGGAGCGTGGGTTGGCGACCACGGGGCCCTCAGCTGAGTCCTGGCATTTCTTCCACTTACTTGTGCCAGGCTCCTCACTTTCATCTCGCCTATCCGACCTCCCTTGGTCAACTCTTGTTCTTTTCCGACCCCGACGCTATTAGGATTGCGAGGGCTAGGGAGTCTTTCATTTTCACGCCCTTCGTGGCCCTTGTCTTCCTTTGGCCGATACCTTCATTTTTCGAAGTGTCGGACCCCTTCCATTTCTTCTCTCTGATTAGTGTTATATAGAGGATGGTTGCCTAGTTGTACTTCCTCTTAAAACAATAATCACCACCACCTTAGCGCACCGTCACTGCGTTGTCCTACATAAGAGGCTTGGGGTGGTGTCTCAACGGCAGATTCTTGGAAAGGTGTAGCATTGCAACTGAAGAGCCCACTGCTACACTGGGGCGAAACGCTCGTCATTTCGCGATTGTAAAGGCCTCAAGAGTTTGATGTTTTAAACATTAACAATAAATTAAATTAAACGATGATTTCCTTCTGCGAACTTAAGTTATAGAATCCGGACTAGACGTGCCCCCAAGTGCTTGATTGAAAGATGCAGATACGGCGATTGGGTAAGGGTGTGGGGTGGGGGGTACGGGTGAGAATAAGAAAGATTCATTCAATGCAAAGTACACCTCTTCTGTGGTGTGTCGCACCGTGCTCGGGAACAAACATCTCCAGACAAAAAACGGAAAATGTATTCCAACTTCAAGAAAATGTGTATGGAATGGATTTTCGACCTAAAGAAGCTACACGTCCTTCTTTTTCATTTAAATCTGCCGGACATTCCCAATAAAATATAAATCGAATCGTACAGAAATGAGATTGAGGTTACTGATAACAAATCTGAAAAAAAATAGAGCTAAAAATGGCTAACATTTAACATTTTACTATAGACGAAAGTGAGTTAATATTTTATCGTTAGGAATATGATTTGTATTAGGTAAAATATAATATATTCAGAAATATATTCTTGAGAACATCATAAAAATCACCAACTTCACTCTTCGATGAAGTTCGCCACTGTATTTGTTGTTCGACCACATGGCGCATGTATAATAAAATCGCTTAGAATGAAAACCAATTCTTTGAAATAAGATTTATTAATAGTGCAAATAATTTATAATGTAAGAATTGCGTTAAAATTCAAATGCCTTGTGTTAAAAATCCTAATTTTCAAAACCAAAACTGAACGTATTGAAGAAAAGCAGGTAAGAGGCAAGAAGGATGTGAAAATGGATCACAAACATAATACAAGAGTCGACCAAGGGAGGTGGAATAGAATGATGAAAGTGAGGAGTGTGGTACGAAGCCTCTGCGCCATACCCACAGGAGGAGACGAGACAGAATAAGCCAAGCACTTGTCAAAACAAAAAGTAACCAATATTCAATCTGTTCTCTTCCCTTTACGCTAACTCTTGTACTAATCGCTCCACAAAACTTCGGACCTGTAGGAAGAGATTGTCTCATCAGGAGAGACTTTCATGTAGAGAACGAGAGAGGAAACAAATCTGAGTTATAACAATTACGCAACCTCATTGTTTAACTCCCTCTGATCAGTCCGTTTCACTTTAGATTAGTGGCAAGACTTGTAATTACTTTCACTCGCCAAAGTACATTACAACGCTTCTGGAATTGTCAGCTGGAAGCGTTTTCCACTCGCAACACGACGGTGAGTGACGAGGTTTGTCACTAAACACTTTCTAGGACAAAGAATATGACGTAGCTGTGAGGTTCCGCAAGGCACAGCTATTGGACCCCTATGTTTCTTTATGAGTACACCTCATATTGCAAGGAAAGAGCGAGGAGCTGGTAGACCACCGATGTCCTGGCTCAAAAAACAGGGACTTACAACAACAACATCGAACAACTCTTCAAGTTGGCTAAAGAAAGGCGAGGCTTTCTCCTGGGTGATCGGCAACGTCTGGGGGACCGGATATGGCACTTGAAGCAAAAGAAGAAGAAGAAAAAGAAAAAGAAGAAGAAGAAGGTGTTAATATAAGGAAGTATCTTCACTGGGATATCAACATAACGAGGTTTCAAAGACGAGTTAATGATCTCGTCACGTGGTTATGGAGGTATTTCTTTCTTTCTTAATCTTTCCCTCGGACTCAGCGGCGGATCCCACCTCTACCGCCTCAAGGGCAGTGTCCTGGAGCGTGAGACATTGGGTCGGGGATACAACTGGGGAGAATGACCATTACCTCGCCCAGGCGGCATCACCTGCTATGCTGAACAGGAGCCGTGATGGGGGATGGGTAGATAGACAAAGAAGAGGGAAGGAAGCGGCCGTAGCCTTAAGTTAGGTACCATCCCGGCATTTGCCTGGAGGAAAAGTGGGAAGCCACGGAAAACCACTTCCAGGATGGCTCAGGTGGGAATCGAACCCACCTCTACTCAGTTGACCTCCCGAGGCTGAGTGGACCCCGTTCCAGCCCTCGTACCACTTTTCAAATTTCGTGGCAGAGCCGGTAATCGAACCCGGGGATGGCAGCTAATTGCACTAACCAATACATCACAGAGGCGAACTTATGGAGGTATTTAGGGGTGGTAATAAGGATGTAAAGGAGAGGGCATGTAAGTCATCGTTAAGACAACATTTAGCGTATTGGGGACGGTGCTCTATAGCAGCCAGCCAGGTGCTGGTTTGTCACCGCCGTTACCTGGTTCAGTCCCGTTCGTACCATCAGAATGTTGGCAGGCCAGGTAGGAGAGGTGATGGTATACAATTTCTAATCAGTAGATTGCATTCCAAAAATCTGGATTCATTTCCCAAACTCTCCGAACTGTTCATGTGGAGTGGGCATATGACGCTGTTGATGGTGATTCGTGCGTCGGATGGGGACGTTAAGCCTTGAGCAGATCCCTTGGTGTTATTCGACTTGAGTAGGCTTCGTGCCGGCACCGGGCTTCACCTTCTCCCTAATTCATCGTCATTTTTAACCTAACATCGAACCAGTAGGTCACCCATGGGGGTCAAATAGGTAGATCTGCAACAGGCAAGCCGAACATGTCCTCTGACACTCCTGGCACTAAAATCCATTATTACTTGATTAGAGTTTCTGTAGCTCAGGCGGCAACGCGTCGGCCTTTCATCGCTAGGTTCCGTGGTTCAAATCCCGGTCACTCCGTGTGAGATTTGTGCTGGACAAAGCGGAGGCGGGACAGATTTTTCTCCGGGTACTTCGGATTTCCCTGTCATCTTTCATTCCAACAACACTCTCCAATATCATTTAATTTCATCTGTGAGTCATTAATCATTGCCCCAGAGAAGTGCGACAGGCTTCGGCAGCCGGCACAGTTCCTATCCTCGCCGCTAGATGGGGGCTTCATTCATTCCCTTCCTCACACAGTCGAACGACTGGAAACAGGTTGTGGATTTTCAGAATAATGCCTAACGTGAGACGGGTAAATCCAATCACGAATGAAGAAATACTGAATCGAATTCGTGGTGGGAAAACGATTTTGGAAAAATTTGACCAGAAGAGATAGAATGATAGGACACATCTTAAGATACCCAGGGAAGTGTAGGGGTAGACCAAAACATGAATGTGACAGATTAGAGTAGATGCAGGATGACATGGACAAAGTACAACTTTGAAAAACCGTTTGAGACCCAGATAATAAAAAAAGAAGACTGGGATATCACCGAATGGGATACCGAAAAAGAAAATATAGTGCGGTAAACTGAAGGCTCAAAGACTGGGGATGGCACAGGAGGAGGGATCAACGGGGGAAGACCCGTCAGTGACTTGGCAAACACAGTACAGTCTTTCGAGCGGAAGTGATAGCTATCACATGTCTTGAAGAAAATCTGAAAATGAATTATAGGAATAAGAACATTTTCATTTTTACGGACAAGCGGTCATTAAGGCACTATAAGCAGTCCGGATAATATCCAGAATTGTTTGGTATTGCCACTCACTTCTCCTGAAGCTCTCAAAGTACAATATTGTCAAAATAATATGGGTACCAGGGCATGCGGGTATAGAAGGAAATGAAAAGGCAGATAAACTGGCCAGGAAAGGGGCAGAAACACATTTTGTAGGCCCAGAACCTCTATGCGGGGTTTCCTATGGACAAGCCCGACACTACATAGGAAAATGGGTACAAAAGAAACAAATAGAGAACTGGAAAAATACTCCAGGATGCAGGCTTGCAAGGGAACTGATAAAAGGACCAAACAAGAAGCATACTAAAGAACTGTTGAAACTCAGCAGAGAAAATATAAGATGGCTAGTAGGACTGTTGACAGGACACTGCCATCTGAAAAAAACATCTACATAGAATTGAAGTAATAAGAGACAACATATGTAGGAAATGCAATGAAGCAGAGGAATTAGCTGAACACATACTTTTGGAATGTGAGGCGCTGAGTAGAACCAGACTCTCCACTCTAGGACTACCAGGTGAAGAAACAGGAAAAAAATCCAAGAAGACCCAATAAGAACAACCTGCAGCTTTGTGAAGGAAGCAGGTACATCTCGGTGGGAATGAAGGAAAAACATGGTAGCAAACGATCTTAGAGTATTCGGGAGATAGTAGGTTCGAACCCCACTGTCGGCAGCCCTCAAAATGGTTTTCCGTGGTTTCTCATTTTCACACCAGGCAAATGCTGGGGCTCTACCTTAATTAAGGCCAACGCCATTTCCTTCCCACTCCTAGCCCTTTCCTGTCCCATCATCGCCATACGACATATCTGTGTCGGTGCGACGTAAAGCAAAAAAAAAAAAAAGATCTTATAGGTCGACGCTAATTAGGAACTAATATTTAGAGGCCCCATGAAGAAAATAATAATAATAATAATAATAATAATAATAATAATAATAATAATAAGAAGAAGAAGAAGAAGAAGAAGAAGAAGAAGGGTGTCATGGAAAGCTGTGCCACACCAGTCACTGTACTAATGGCCCAAAGAACGTTATATGCAAACGCTAGTCCTGAATATTTACTAATACTATCAATCAGATATATCGATAATGTTCTTTAATATCGAGAGCTGGACGACTAATAAACACTTTCACACTTTGGATACCTTTTAAAAATACTTAGCAGAGCGTGGTTTCGATCCACGGACCTCTGGGTTATGGGCCCAGCACGCTTCCACTGCGCCACTCTGCTCTCGCGTAATAACGGTTCAGGAACTGAATTTACTTGGACGATCTGACTGGTTTCCTTCTCACTGAGGTCATTCAATTAAAAACTGGTTTCGTCAGTGTCCTTGTCTTATTCTACTTTCATTGGGGAGCTGGTACTGATTTCTTCTAAAACCGAGCCGTAGAGCCATGCAGCATTCACGAGGGAGATTGCTCCGTGCACGTAAGTGTTCGCAAACTCTTTGCCGTGAAATTCACTAGACGAGTTCTAAAAGGTCCGCAGACTGTGTTTAAAAATCCGCAGATTTTGCGAGACACATCGCGGGAAACTTATTCTGTGGTTTCAGGTAAGGGAGACAGGAACGGAAAATGGACGAATTTGCTTACACAATACTGGGTGGACAGTACCAAGTACTTTGTATTTAAGAATAAAAAACAGCGAAAGTAATTTTTTTTTGCTAGTTGCTTTAGGTCGCACCGACACAGATAGGTCTTTTGGCGACGATGGAACAGGAAAGGGCTAGGAGTGGGAAGGAAGCGGCCGTGGCCTTAATTAAGGTACAGCCCCAGCATTTGCCTGGTGTGAAAGTGGGAAACCACGGAAAACCATTTTCAGGGCTGCCCACAGTGGGGTTCGAACCTACTATCACCCGAATACTGGATACTGGCCGTACTTAAGCGCCTGCAGCTATCGAGCTCGGTGAAAGTAATTTCGGCGAGATGGGGTTACCACACGTATTTCCGCCATTAGTATCTAAAATTATGTGTACAAAGCAGACAATTTAAACAGTTAACTCGGTCTAGAAATTGACGCAACAATGCAGTTTGGCTTTGCATCAGTTCAACAACTGGCAGGCACTCGGCAGGTAATCTGTTATTTAAATTTGCAATCTTTCTTTCTTTTTTATTAATCAGTTCACTCTTCAGGGTTCGATTTCCGCTCGGCCTCAGCGAGGGATCCCACCTCTATCGCCACAAGGGCAGTGTCCTGTAGCCTGAGACTTTGGTTCGGGGGGATATAACTGGGAAGGAGAATCAGTACCTCGCCCAGGCGACCTCACCAGCTATCCTGAACTCCCAAGGCCGAGAGGTCTCCGTTCCAGCCTTCGTACCACTTTTCAAATTTCGTGGCAGAGCCGGGAATCGAACCCGGGTCTCCGGGGGTGGCAGCTAATCACACTAATCACTACACCACAGAAGCGGTCAATTATCTTAATTTAATACTTTTTTTTATAGTCGTAAGATCTTAATAGTCACCTTATTTGTAAGACAGGCGGATTTCAGATTAAAAAAGCGATAGGACAGAAAGTTAGATAAGGAGAGGGGCGGTGCGTGGTATTGTTGCAGTGTTGCAGAATTTCTAATAACTTTACACTTCATGTGATGTCTTTTCATATATGTTTTAGTTTAATATACCTTATGAAATATTGTTAAAATCGACCATCTTTGGTAGCTTGCTGTACTAATACTTCGTAATGGACCAATAAACGCTGCCGGCTTCGAATCAAACTCAGGGGGTTTGCTTTCCTACGGCAACTCCCAAGCGGTAAGGCAGTCTTGTACGTAGCATCAGGGAGCACGCTCGCCAGAATAGTTCTTGGGTGTTGCACAGCACCAGCAAACGCCCTATCAGGAAACAACTCCAAATGTCCCCGTTAGATTCCACCACTCTGCGGAGATGACATAATTCCTGCTTTCTCTCATCATGCAACAGTAATTTCTTCTCCATGCTACTAGGGTACGCCATACCTATCTACCCACAATATTACCAACATTTTGCATCAACGAAACACACACGGGCACATTTTCTATTCGAGTGAGGTGAACAAGTGTAGTTATACTATATAATTAGCGTCTTATTTCCTCTGCTTTAATTGCCAGATATACAGTATTTCAGTTTCCATAGGAGTGCATTTCATTACTTAACGATAATGGTTTCTTGTTATTTCTGTAAGTTTCTCGTATAAAAATATGACATTGAAAAATTTGGTTCAGCACCCAGCTTCAGATACCATCAGCCGTCATTGCTAATGGATTTCGTTAATTTAGGAATTCATCTGTGCACACCTGACTAGGTCTACCGGGAGAGATAGATAAATAGACAGTGACACAGAGAGAGAGGTGCTAAACCTATCTTCTCAGACGACTTGTGGCATTTAATCAAGAAGTTTCTGTGTGGGTGTTATGAGCTGTATCCTCGCTCATTTTAACGATAGAAAAATAGTACAGAGGAAAGTGAGTTGCTTATTAGTGACAGGGGATTGGTGCCTGCTACCCAGTGTCCCCATACTTTGTAGGCCAATCAGGGTGACCTCCTCTCCTGGATGTTTAACTCTCGACCTGTGGCAAGAAGCGAAACCTCTCTTTCGAACTCGTTGCATCATATTGATGAAATTGATCACACGAGTACAGAAAAGGAACCATCAATATCAAGATGTGTATTTTACCGTAACGTGAGCAGAGTGGCGCAGTGGAAGCGTGCTGGGCCCATAACCCAGAGGTCCGTGGATCGAAACCACGCTCTGCTAAATATTTTTACAAGTCCAGAGGTATTCGTTTGTGTTCTTACGTTCTAATAGAAAAAATATTATTGATATATGTTTGCCTCTGTGGTGTAGTGGTAAGTGTGATTAGCTGCCACCTCCCCGGAGTCTCGGGCTCGATTCCCGGCTCTGCCATGAACAGTGATACGGGGGCTGGAACGGGAACCACTCAACCTCCAGAGGTGACCCTCAGCCATCCTCGAAGTGGCTTTCCGTGGTTACCCCTCTCCCCCAAGCAAATGCCGGGATGGTACCTAACTTAAGGGCACGGCCGCTTCCTTCCTCTTCCTTTTCTATTCCATCGAATCTTTCCTCCACCCCCCCCCCCTAAAAGGCCCCTGTTCAGCATAGCAGGTTAGACTACCTGGGCGAGACACTAGTCCTTCCCCCGGTTGTACCCTCCACGCTCCAGGACACTGCACTTGAGGCGGCAGAGGTGGGATCTCTCGGGATAAACTAACTCTGGAGGGCAAACTGATAAAGAAAGAAAGAAAGAAAGAAAGAAAGAAAGAAAAGAAGAGAAGAGAAGAGAAGAGAAGAGAAGAGAAGAGAAGTGAAAAGAGAAAAAGGAGGAGAAGAGAAGAGAAGAGAAGAGAAGAGAAGAGAAGAGAAGAGAAGAGAAGAGAAGAGAAGAGAAGAGAAGTGAAAAGAGAAAAAGGAGAAGAAAAGAGAAGAGAAGAGAAGAGAAGAGAAGAGAAAAAAAGGAGAAGAGAAGGAAAGAGAAGAGAAGAAAAGAAGAGAATAAAGGAGAAGAGAAGAAAAGAGAAGAGACGAGAAGAAAAGAGAAGAGACGAGAAGAAAAGAGAAGACACGAGAAGAGAAAAAGGAGAAGATAAGATAAGAGAAGAGAAGAGAAGAGAAGAGAAGAGAAGAGAAAAGAGAAAAAAGGAGAAGAGAAAAGAAGAGAAAAAGGAGAAGAGAAGAGAAGGAAAGAGAAGAGAAAAAAGGAGAATAGAAGAGGAGAGAAGAAAAGAGAAGATACAAAAGGAGAAGAGAGGAGGAGAAGAGAAGAGAAGAGGAGAGAAGAAAAGAGAAGAGAAGGAGAAGAGAAGGAGAAGAGAATAGGAGAGAAGAAAAGAGAAGAGAAAAAAGGAGAAGAGAAGAGGATAGAAGAAAATAGAAGAGACGAGAAGAGAAGAAAAGAGAAGAGAAAAGAAAAAAAGGAGAAAGAATAGGAAAGAGAAGAGACGGGAGGAGAAGAAAAGAGAAAAAGGAGAAAAGAGATGAGAGAAGAGAAGAGAAGAGAAGAGAAGAGAAGAAAGAGAAAAAAGAGAAGAGACGAGACGAGAAGAGAAAAGAAAAAAGAGAAGAGACGAGAAGAGAAGTGGAGGGACGAGTAGAGAAGAGAGAAGAGAAAAAAGGAGAAGAAAGAAGAAGAGAAGAGGAGAGAAGAGAAGAGAAGAGAAGAGAAGAGAAGAGAAGAGAAGAGAAGAGAAGAGAAGAGAAGAGAAGAGAAGACCACATATGGTGTAATGATTAGTGCGATTAGCTGCCACCCTCCCCCCAGAAGGCCCGGGTTTGATTCCCGGCTCACCCAAGAAATTTGAAAAATTGTACGAGGGTTGGAACGAGGTCCCGCCTCAGCCATCCTGGAAGTGGTTTTCCGTGGTTTCCCACGTCTCCTCCAGGTAAATGCCGGGATGTTACCTAACTTAGGCCACTTCCTTGCTATCCCTACCAATTTTCCCATCCTCCACAAGGCTCCTATTCAGCATAGCAAGTGAGAGCTCCTGGGCGAGATAATGGTCCTCCTGGCCAGTTGTATCCCCCGAACAGAAAGTCTCACGCTCCAGGACACAGTCCTTCATGTGGTAGATGTGAGATCCCTTGCAGAGTCCGAGGGAGAAACCAACCCTGGACAGTAAACAAATTAAGAAAGAAAGGAAGAATTTGTTTGCCACAGATGCGAAGAACATGCATTTTCTGAATTTCTATAGAATGTCATCGAGGCATGGCTGAGGTGGCATTCGAACCCTCCCCCCTCTACTCAGTTCACCTCGTGAGACTGAGTGGACCCCGTTTCAGTCTTCCTATCATTTTTCAAATTTCGTGGCATACTCGGGAATCGAACCCGGGCATCCGAAGGTGGCAGCACTGTACCATAGAAGCGGACTGCTGCTCATGTATTTATTTTATACTTCTGTGAATGTTTATTTGTTTGCGACTTATATTAATGCGGAGAAACTGTCTGAGGTTTGCAGGGATATTCCGATTTGTTTCCAATTTGCCTGCCCCTTACCCGGAGGCACCGGGTTCGATTCCCGACCAGGTGAGGGATTTTTACCTGGACCTGAGGGCTGGTTCGTGGTCCACTCAGCTATCTGACGGTGAGATAGTGGCCCCGGTCTAGAAAGCTAAGAATAACGGCCGAGAGGATTCGTCCTGCTGAGCAGCGGTCGTTGGGTAGGCCACGGCCCTTCAAGGGCTGTAGTGCTATGGGGTTTGGTTTTAAATTTGGACAGTGTGAGGTTCGGTTACAACTGGCTACCGACGTTTCGACGAAAAGTAATAAAGTAATATTCATGAACACTTCTCCTTCTCTGACATGGAAGTGACCGCTATCAGTTCAAGCCTCTCATATCATTGCATCACGTCATAGAACTCTCGCGTAACCAGTTCTCAGGTTTAGTCATATGGTAACGAAGGGCGACCAGTTACAAGATATTTTGAACTGAAATGTGAGAGCAGAGTGGCGCAGTGGAAGCGTGCTGGGCCCATAACCCAGAGGTCCGTGGATCGAAACCACGCTCTGCTAGAAAGTTTTATTTGTTGCTTTGAAGACCAAATGTAAGTTTTTGTGTTTCCACCTTCGATTTCAAGCACAGCTGATATTAGATAAATTACTGTCTTTGCGCATTTCGAGGTTCTTGAAAGAGTCACATCTGCTGTTGTCCACTCTTTCAAGAGTTGGCCACTGAGGAAAACAATAATGATTTTATGCGCTTTACGTGCCACTAGTCCGCCTCTATGGCTTAGTGATTACTGTGATCGTTTGCCACCCTCGAAGGCCCGGGTTCGAGTCCCGGCTCTGCCACGAAATTTGAAAAGTAGTACGAGGGCTGGAACAGGGTCCACTCAGCCTCGGAAGGTCAACTGGGTATAGATGGGTTCGATTCCCACCTCCGCCATCCTCGAAGTGGTTTTCTATGGTTTCCCACTTCACCTCCAGGCAAATTCCGGGATGGTACCTAACTTAAGGCCACAGCCGCTTCCTTCCCTCTTCCTTGCCTGTCCTTTCCACTCTTCCAATTCCTCCACAAGGCCCCCGTTCAGGATAGCAGGTGAGGCCGCCTGGGCGAGGTTGTATCCCCGAACCAAAGCCTCGCGCTCCAGGACACTGCATTTGGGGGGGGGGGGTTAGGGGTGAGTCCGAGGGAAAAACCGACCCTGCAAGTTAAACATATTAAGAAAGAAAGAAAGAAAGAAAGAAAGAAAGAAAGAAAGAAAGAAAGAAGAATGTTATATTTTTCCCTTTACTTAATTTTAATTTTTTTTTTCATGAATTAACTTTCTTTCTTAAACCGTTCACCCTCCTGAGTTGGCTTCTCCCTCGGAGTCAAAGAGGGATCCCCCATCTATCAATCAATACTGATCTGCATTTAGGGCAGTTGCCCAGGTGGCAGATTCCCTATCTTTTGTTTTCCTAGCCTTTTCTTAAATGATCGCAAAGAAATTGGAAATTTATTGAACATCTCCCTTGGTAAGTTATTCCAATCCCTAACTTCCCTTCCTATGAATGAATGTTTGCCCCAGTTTCTCCTCTTGAATTCCAACTTTATCTTCATATTGTGATCTTTCCTACTTTTAAATACGCCACTCAAACTTATTCGTCTACTGATGTCCTCCCACGCCATCTCTCCACTGACAGCTCGGAACATACCACTTAATCGAGCAGCTCGTCTCCTTTCTCCCAAGTCTTCCCAGCCCAAACTTTGCAACATTTTTGTAACGCTACTCTTTTGTCGGAAATCACCCAGAACAAATCGAGCTACTTTTCTTTCGATTTTTTCCAGTTCTTGAATCAGGTAATCCTGGTGAGGGTCCCATACACTGGAGCCATACTCTAGTTGGGGTCTTACCAGAGACATATATGCCCTATCATTTATATCCTTACTACAACCCCTAAATACCCTCATAACCATGTGCAGAGATCGGTACCCTTTATTTACAATCCCATTTATGTGATTACCCCAATGAAGATCTTTCCTTATATTAAGACCAAGATACCTACAATGATCCCCAAAGTGAACTTTCACCCCACAAACGCAGTAATTAAAACTGAGAGGACTTTTCCTATTTGTGAAACTCACAACCTGACTTTTAATCCCGTTTATCAACATACCATTGTCTGCTGTCCATCTCACAACATTATCGAGGTCACATTGCAGTTGCGCACAATCTTGTAACTTATTTATCACTCTATAGAGAATAACATCATCCGCAAAAAGCCTTACCTCTGATTCCACTTCTTTACTCATTTCATTTATATATATAAGAAAACATAAAGGTCCAATAATACTGCCTTGAGGAATTCCCCTCTTAATTTTTACAGGGTCAGATAATGCTTCGCCTATTTTAATTGTCTGAGTTCTATTTTCTAGAAATATAGCAACACATTCAGTCACTCTTTTGTCAAGCCCAATTGCACTCATTTTTGCCAGTAGTCTCCCATGATCCACCCTATCAGATGCTTTAGACAGGTCAATCGCGATACAGTCCATTTGACCTCCTGAATTCAGGATGTCTGCTATATCTTGCTGGAACATATCGGCAATGGCTGGGTTGTGTTCAGCAACATCAATATACAGACATCATAATCTATGAAGAATGTTGGCGAAGCTCCCACAAGGTTTCTAAATAGCCGCCTGCCTTCTATACACGTATTTCTCCCAACAGAGTGGCAATTAAGAGCTAATAGATCGTTAAAGGTACATACACGCAACTTTTTCCTTGAGTGGAACGTCCGTTCGTGTATAAACTAATGAAAATTTATTTTCTGCATCTTTGGCGTGTTTACAAATGCACCCTGTTACAGAACGTATGCACTAAAGTATAGCGCGTTGTAGCGCTCCTTTGTAAACCAGCGACAAGGCATCCCGTTCATCATTAGTGCATGCGGGACACTTTTACGTAGAAAGTGCGGGGTTGGAGAGTCACCAGGTATATTATCTGCACCCCGATAACAGCTGAAGGAAAAATAGACGTATACGTAATTAAAACAGAATATATATTTACACGTGATTACTTTCATCTATAAAGTGAATGCGGAAAATTTCCACCTAATCTCATATTTTATGGAATCATTTTATGAATTGAAACATATTTTTAAATTTCGGTGGACATGGCGACATTGAGTCTAGCATACACTGATCAGAAAACTTTAACACATCTTAACTGAGTGACTTAATATACAACGTGAATTTCTACATAGAAAGACAACCAGCTCAATGAACTTGAAGAGTATCAAACAGAGTGCTTACCTTGTTTCACGCTCGTCCGGCCTGCAATCCCACGAAGTACTGCAAGCACGAATTGTTGAAACATCACACATATTTAGGTTCTTTAAATGTCCACACGTCAGAGTTTGACTAGGAAAAACACGCACACGAAATATAGATACTTTAAATGCTAGCTGGCTGGCAGCTCGAGACTAGAACACACAAACACACCGACCGACACCGAACACACGCTTCATTGAAAACAAAGATACAGACACTTAGAGATCGAACACGAGCCTTCAACAGTTTGATATTGTCTTTATAGTCCGCACACAGCACCTGGAACAGACAGAACACAGTGTACAGGTTGCCACCAAAAATGTACGAAGTGGTAGAGAAATGGATACTACACCCCAAAATAACACAAAGAGTGCCTATGAATATTTGCCGAACGGTCGATCGTTTACGAGTTACAGCTGTTTAAGTTATTATTTGAAATGGGGGGTAGTTCGTATTTAGGATTACGTCTGGAGATTGCCGTACTTCAGCCGCGTGCGGGGCAAGGTTACCATCGAATACGTGCAATGTCTAGGGTATTCAAACGTGTTCGACAGTCAAGAAGGAAGATTTCCACCTAATCTCATATTTTCTGGAATGAAAAACTAAAATGGCGTATGGCTTTTAGTGCCGGGAAATCCCAGGACGGGTTCGGCTCGCCAGGTGCAGGTGTTTTGATATGATACCCTTAGGCGACCTGCGCGTCGTGATGAGGATGAAATTATGATCAAGACAACATATACAGCCCCGTACCAGGAAAGTTAACCAATGATGCTTAAACTTCCCGACCCTGTCGGGAATCGAACCCGGGACCCCTGTGACCAAAGGCCAGCACGCTAAACATTTAGTCATGGAGCCGGACTTTTATGGAATCATTTTAAGAATCGGAACGTTTTCTGAAATTTCGGTAGACCTGGAAATATTGAGTCACTTGAAATTTTTACCGAGCGACCCCGACATTCAGAAAACATTGATATACAAAGGCAACTAGCTCATTGAACACTTGTTCATTTCAAGAGTGCGGCAAAACTAAGCAAGTGTCATGCGCATGGAGGACTTGTAAGGTGACACCTACTGTGCATGGAATGTGTCAGACAATGCTGTTACCAATACTTCCCGTACAAAGCCGGAAAGTTCTAAACGATCGATGGTAGGACATGTATTCATAGCGACATCTTGTGTTGTCCACCCCTAAATACTTCGCACATACAGGGTATGTCATAATTAATAGCGCAAATTGAAACAGTTGCAGGTATACGATACTAGAAGCAAAAAGTCTAATTAAACATTGATTCGCAAACGAGCCGTTTGCCAGATAATTTACAATTTGTGGTTACCAGCCACGACTGACTTGATTGCGTGTAAACGTCATCCTAGTTAGGAAAAGGTACCAATACAACATTAGTTACGTTGATAGAAGTGCAGTTGTTTCTAATGAACAAGAAAGCAGTCTTCCTCAGTATGTTGCAGTACAGTGTAGTTACTCGTAGTTAAAGGAAGTGGTTGTACCCCGTGCAGGCAATCCTGGAATATGATGCCGCAGAAACTGAAGGTAATTTGTTCGGTAAAATGCACGCCTCAGTCACACATTCGATGAGAGACGTCGCTGATGCGGTGATGTGCTCTTGTTCGAGTCAGTGGCGGCTATCGCGCAAACGGTGGGCTCATCTTTACTAACACATTTTGTACTTATCGCTGTTTCAATTCGCGCTATTAATTATGATACACCCTGTATTTGAAAACAAGTATTAAATTAACCCACTTCTCCCATTGCAAAATAAAATGATCATAGATGTCTTCTGTTCAAGGCCATCCATTAACGCCTACTAATTTCAGATGACCACGAGCCATAAGACATAACCGTAACATTACCTCACATCACTACCTGCACGGTTGCTAGGTAACAATACCTCACATCACTACCTGCACGGTTGCTAGGTAACAATACCTCACATCACTACCTGCACGGTTGCTAGGTAACAATACCTCACATCACTACCTGCACGGTTGCTAGGTAACAATACCTCACATCACTACCTGCACGGTTGCTAGGTAACAATACCTCACATCACTACCTGCACGGTTGCTAGGTAACAATACCTCACATCACTACCTGCACGGTTGCTAGGTAACAATACCTCACATCACTACCTGCGCGGTTGCTAGGTAACAATACCTCACATCACTACCTGCACGGTTGCTAGGTAACAATACCTCACATCACTACCTGCGCGGTTGCTAGGTAACAATACCTCACATCACTACCTGCACGGTTGCTACGTAACAATACTTAACATCACGACCTGCACGGTTGCTAGGTAACAATACCTTACATCACAGCATGTACGGTTGCTAGGTAACAATACCTCACATCACTACCTGCACGGTTGCTACGTAACAATACTTAACATCACGACCTGCACGGTTGCTAGGTAACAATACCTCACATCACGACCTGCACGGTTGCTATGGTTACACTTCCGTCGTACATTTTGTCGCGTTACGTTACACAATTGTTTTGGATGACCTCCAGCGATAAGACATATTTATGTCGGAAAAGTTCTGATATCTACCGAGGAGGTAGTAAGCATCAATACAAAAAATACAATCTACAAACACGGGTCCTGATATCAGCATCTTTTGAGAAGTGTTCAAATGTTCCCCATAACCATAGGGTGCATGTTTATGGTAACGTTTTGTCTGGTTTTGTGGCTTTATGATCCACGGGCTGATTACTCCCATATTTTGGGAACACGCTATATGTACCAGTTATATTTACAGAGTAAGAACCAAACTCTTGACTTGACATATTTATAAATGGAAACCTGCGTCTGCAATTGGGACACTTCAGTCCTATACGGAAAGCCAAAATATTATTATTAATATTTGTATAAAAACAGACTATTGTAACTATGTATAACCACAACTAATTAATAGAGACCCCCTTGTTCATGCATAAATAGGTTAGAATGCAAACTTACTGAAAGAAGTAACAAGTATACTCCAGCCCGGACAACAGTTCTGCTATGAGATAGGCATATACATTAGGGGCCCTGCTTCTTAGAACCCCTGAAAGTTATGTTCTATCGTCACATTACGGAAGAGCGGAATAACTATTCAACAAATTAGTTCGCATTCTAATGTGCTAGTAGGGAAAGGATAGTGTAAGTTAAATTACAAACGAAGGCGCAAGTGTATTCTAGCCCGCACAACGGTTCTGCGGTAAGATTTGCATCAATGTCAGACCTCCTAACATTTATTCGACACACCGCAGAGCGGCTAGATGATACTTGCCCGCTGTTAGCGTCTAAAACCTTTTCCCTACCTATTACTGCCTGAACACGCGGGTTCTACTAATATGCTAATATTCTCATAATTCTCTTCCGATCTAATTCTACAAACAAAGCTGATGTTCCTTCATCTGAGTCCAGTGCCTACCTCATCACTAGACAGGCGTCCACCCCTCGGGCGACTCCAGGCACGCGTCGTCGCCGTCATCCGGAAGGAGAAGCGGCGTGCCGGCGTCCTCCTCCTCCGCAGTGGGCGTTGTCACGTCCAGCGCGACGCTGCTGTTGAACAGTGACGGGGCGCTCGTGTTGTGGAATGGGAGGGACGGCGACGCTCGACAGCAGTCGTCGATGCAAGGACAAGAAGCGCTGGCATCGCTAGAGTCTATCAGTGCTTTCTTCTTGCAAGGGCTGCTGTCCTTGATCACCTGGAAGCATGAACAGTAATAATAATAATAGATTGAAGGACATGGGGTTTGTATGAAAGGAGTTGTGATTTACAGATAAGAGTCATCGAAATAAACAGACATAGTAAGGTGTTTGGAGATGTTTAGTAAATTCACAGAGGTTTGCAGACTGACTGCTAAAGGGCGTACCTCTAGCTGCTGCAGGCGGTCTCCACTGGCGAAGCGCAGCCTCTTGGGCGACTCCAGGCTGGAGCACCTGGCGAGCGGAGTTCTACTCTTGAGGGAACTCCGCGGTACAACTCCGTTACTGTCGACCTGCTGCGCTGGTCTAACTCCACGGAGTTCCGCGCGGCGCGCTGCTCTCTCCTCCGCTCGGCGCGCTCTGTGTTCCATCTCCTCACCTAGCAACCAGAATGTGAGGCGTTCTCCCTTCCCCTTGAGGCCGACCATCCCGCGCTCCGCCAGGCGATATCCTCCGAGCTGCTCCAACAAGCACTTGGCCTCGAGGCTACAGTGGATCTTCAGTGCTGGGGACAAAACGAGAAACGGCAGGTTCCACCTGAGACATGTGAGCACAACACTGCTTTAGAGGACATACTACTGCACTACTACTAGAATGTTTTCATTCCTCTCCCTGAAGGAGGAAGCGGGCCTCCTAGACGGTAAAAAATGAAATGGTGTTTGGCTTTTAGTGCCGGGAGTGTCTGAGGACAAGTTCAGCTCGGCAGATGCAAGTCTTTTGATTTGACGACCTGCGCGTCGTGTTGAGGTGGAGACATACACCCAGCCCCCGTGTCAACGAAATTAACCAATCATGGTTAAAATTCCCGACCCTAACGGGAATCCATATCGAGAATGCAGAGGCGTAGAGCCGCGACCATACCTCCTCTGCAATGGGCGGTTGGACGGAGTGCAGAGCTGTCGGACCAGCTGAAGCCCACCCTGCAACCACCACGTTGTTGTTTCACAGATAGCACAGGTTAAGAGTAAAAATGTATCCCTATAAAAGCAGTCACTTAGTTTTCATTTTCATGAGGTTAAAAATGCTGATTTTTTCCTCAAATGCTCAGTTCTCACTCACTGATTTGTTTCATGATGGTCTGATACTGTGCTCGCAAAAAAGGGCTAATCTATACATCTTTTAAAAAACGGTTACGTGTTGACATCTATTGCGGAAGGTTCAAACTATCTTCTGTGAGTTGGGCTAACATGAGAGAATCCTGTGTGATGCAGTAATAGGTCAGAATGCAAACCAACTAGGAAGTTTCGTCCAGGCCACTCTTCCGTAGAGCAAGATAAGGTTCTGATCACCTAATTTTTATGTAAAACTCATAGCATAACCGTTGTGCAGATTAGACTACACTTGCTACTAGCTTCAGTAAGTTGGTCGGTAGATGGAGAGAAGTCTCGGCCCACAAGTGGCCAACAGCTCTGCACTCTGACCCGCCAACCGAGCAGAGAGGAGTTGGCCACAGCTCTACCGTGGCTCTACGCCTCTGTATTCGGGAGACGGGACAGGGCTGGACCTCACGGCTGGCCCCAATCGTCGACTGTCCTGAGAATGGTTTTCCGTGGTTTCCATTCTCCTGCACTAAGGCGAATGACGTGACAGTTCCTTGTATAGACCACGGCCACCAACCCCCACATGCTCCGAGTATCTCCTCCACCGTCACAAATCTCCCGGCCTAAGAGACGGCATCGGCCTCTAAGAGGCCCCTTCAGGGGAGAAATAAAAATATTTAACCCAGTATTAGTAAGTAAGTTTCCATTCTAAGCTGTTACTGCCCAAAATTCTGTGCTCGAGTGATGAAAAACCAACCTTTTAATTTTATGCCAGTTTATTGACATTCATTTTGTCATTGCAAAATCGGTCTAACATTTTTACTCAGGGCCTGGTCATACGTGTCTTTCCTGTGACAGGGATTTTGGGTTGAATAAAGAAAAGGACTGTTTTTGTGTTTTTGTGCCGGATGAATGGATGGATTTAGTAAAAGTGCTAGAGGAACAAGATCATTTCAAGTAGTAAAAGAGACAAGTAAGTGATGAGTTTGTGAACACTCAGTCTTTGCTAGAATAAGTATCAGAGAGAATGATATCTGTAAATAAGCAAGGACGGCGTTGAGGAATAGTGTTGTGTGTCAGCCCTGTGGTAGCCCTTCCGGTAAACCCGGAAGGGGCTAATGAGACAGACGACTGCGAATGTTCCAGTCGGCCGCGAGGGCATGGCCGGCCTTTCCGTGTATTACCTGTGAGTTTCTGAGGAATGCAACGAGAATGTTCCATCTGTAGCCACGTCGCGAATATTCTGGTGCACATCACCCGAGCTATAGCCGCGGACAGTCGGTCACTGTTGAGCTCCGTGGTGAAGTCAGTGAAAGACTCAGTGTGTTGCGGTTCGGTGGCGGTGCTGAGGGCGACAGAAGGGTTGGCTGTTGCTAGTGTCCGAACGAGGTACGAACGAGGAGTTGTTGTGGTTGTGTCGGAGTATCCAGTGAGTAGGTGGATTGAAGACCGTGTGCTGCCTGAGAGTACTGTGTGTTTGTGTGGACTGACCATCACCGTGGATCAGCGAGGGAGTGTCTTTGGAACAGCGCTAATTGAGCTGTTGCTGTTTAGTTGTGCACTGTATGTGACTGTGTAAATTACTGGAGTCGAACCAAGGAACGGTCATAGTGTGAGGTGTAGCCAGTAGTACAGACCCAGTGGTCTGCCAGCACCCGCGAAGAGGTGACTGGACTTGCAGAAGTGAAAGTAAGGATTATAGGTAATATCACGTGGCCGGACCGCCTGCCGTGTAAATAGAAGAGAGACTTGGAAACAGACAGCAATTAGTAAGTGTGGTCATTCATAGCAGTGCATGTATATTTATTGGGCAGTAAAACAGACGGTGTTTTATCCGTAACAAGATTATTGTGCTGAGATCAACAAAAGGAACAGTATGGGTGGTCGGTCATCACTCCCCATAAGACCTGTATGAGGGCGTGCAGGGCCCTCCAAGTAGTCTCCCATAAGACAATTCAAACTCTACTCACCACTTCCGGTAGACTCCATGCGGCTGGCGGTGTTGACGGTGTCGCCAAACAGGCAGTAGCGTGGCATCTTCAGTCCCACCACACCAGCACACACTGGGCCTGGAATAACAGACAACTCTCTAGTCCGTGAGCCAAACTACCTGTCACATACTAGTCAGTCAATAAGGCAGGAGTTTCACTACCTGGAAAACTATCAGTGATTATGTAACTAAGCTGCCACTCACTTTACTGTACGAAGAGGAAACAAGGCTCACTAGTAACAACAATTGACCAGAACACAAGCAGTGTGTTGTGCGCAGTAAGCGAACTCACCGGAATGAATCCCAATACGCAGCTTGAGGCTGTCAGATGGGCGATGTCGAACTCTGAACCTCTTAACTCTCTCCAGCAGGTCGAGAGACATGGAGGCGATCTCAGCGGCGTGTTTCACACCGTTCCGTATCGGCAAGCCGCTCACCTGCGAGGGAAAACAAGCGATGCCAGTTTATCAGTCACTATAAGGTCTCGTGTTGGCGGAATGGTCCAGTGATTTCACTCCAAAGCTAAGACTAGGGAATGGTGCGGCTATTCGTTTCCGAATCCCCTGGGTTCAAATCCCAATAACTAGGAGCACTATTTGGTAGAAGGAAGGTTATCAACATTTAATAAGATTAGCGGTTTTCGAGTAATGCCACTTGTGGATAAATCCTGAGTTCTAGCACTTCAGGCAAGCAGCTCAATGTTGAAAACATCCTGGGGATATGAGCTACGAATTTTAGGTAAATAAAATATGATAAAATATCTGTATTTATTCCTAAAAATTACAATCCTTTCCTTAATCGTCATCACTTAAGTCCTTATAACTACATTCCGTGTGGACATTTTTTAAAAAAATGAAAAAAACGCCTGAGGGTATTGAACCAAGGAACACATTACAGAAAGCGTTATGTAAATAAGTTAATTTGCTAGGATTTGAATACAAAAAAGAAAACAGCGATTTTATGAGTTTCTCCGGCGCTGCATGTAGGCCGGAAGTGATTTTCGAAATTTGTGTTCTTAGTTTGATGGAGCTGTCCAAGACTCAAAATTCTAAACATTTCCGAGCCCTTTAGCCCTTCAAATTATAATTTTACGTTTTTTGTAGATTGGGGGCCGCTACTTTGTCTGCTGGGAAATGTTTTACACATTACAACGGCTGAACATTTTTAGTGAGTTGGCCCTGATTACATTCTGAAGATAGCTCAGTCGATAGAGCAGTGGCTTTCTGAAACTCCAGTCGGCAGATTTACAGAACACATTCAGATACTTCGAAAACCGTAAAAGTTTGTTATTGTTGATGGCTAAATACTAGTTTTAATCCCGCCGATCGGTGTAGTAACAATAGGCCTACTTGTCGTAACAAAGTATATTATGAGTAAAGGCCGGATTTTTGTGCAGTAACATGTCAGAACACATCGACTACAGCAGTGCATAAACATTAGGGGTATGGTCTTCGAGAACCCCTACAATTTATGTTACTCACGCTACGTTACGGAAGAGCAGGATAGTTAAGAATTCCTATTGCCGAAATTAATTTCATTCTAAGCTGTTACTACTACTAAAGTTTACAATACTGAAGTTGGTTGGCAGCAGTTCGCAAAGGCCCCGGTTTTGTGCCATTCTCTTCAGTTCTACATGAGATTGGCATCCCAGCTCCTCCATCAGTTGACCAATATAGTGTATTCCAGAATAGGCCTTCCCCTACGATTTTTTCCTTCCACAGAGCCCTCCAGTTAATTATGTCCAATTCATGTATTTCTTCTTTTGTTCAAATTCATTGACAAGCTCGAGGTTTCCCCAACTTTTTCCATTACTTCCTCATTAGTAACTCTATCTGTCAAAGGAATTACGAATTTTCAATATTCGTCTATACCACCATTGTTCAAAGGCTTCCGCCCTCTTCCTCTCTGACACCCCTAGTGTCCAGGTCTCACTTACGTATATGTCTTAACTAATTCTTTACTCACTTTTAAGCTGATTTTTATTACTTCTATATCAGAGGAGGAGGTAAAAAGAGGCATTAATGGAAAACTAAAACCCCAAAAGGCTAGCGGTACAGATAACATCCCACCTTATATAATTATGGGATGTGCAGAAATACTCGTTCCACAGCTAACCTTCATTTTCAACCTTTCATTTAAAAAGTTTTGCTTCCCTGAAAGGTAGAAAATATAAAAAATTACACCAGTTCCGAAGGCAGACGTTCATGAAAATATATCTAACTACCGCCCTGTTTCCATTATTGACACCTTTGCAAAAGTATACGAACATATACTATATTTTAAGATCTATAATCACATTAAAGCAGGTATTTCAGAATTTCAGCATGGATTTTTATCTAATAGATCTTTTATTACAAATCTTGTAGGATTTACTCAGATACTGTAGGATGTATTGGATAACAACGGAAGAACGGATGTTGTCTATACAGACTTCGAAAAAGCATTCGACAAGGTAGATCATACAATTCTTGTCCAAAAAATGCACCAGTTTGGGTTCTCGAAACAACTACTTCGAATGCTATGTACTTACCTGAAAGATCGACGTCAGTTTGTGTCTTTTAAAGGCGAAATCTCAGACAACTTCATTAGTTACTCCGGTGTTCCTCAAGGATCTAATTTGGGTCCCCTTCTATTTTTAATTTTGATTAACGACTTGCCGAATAATCTTCGTCATGCCAGTTGTTTGCTGTTTGCTGACGATGTAAAAGTATTTAAAGTTATACATAACAAGAACGATGAGCTACAGCAGGACACTGATCGTATTGTACAATGGTGCGATATGAATCATATGTCTCTTAATGTGAAGAAATGTAAATCAGCAACTTTTACCAGAAAAAAGAAAGGTACGATTGCGGCGTACTATATAAATATGCCGAACTAGAAACAGTTTCGGCAATAAGAGACTTAGGAGTAATATTTGATGAAAAATTAACATTCAACGCCCATATTACAAAAATAACGAACGCTGCCAACCGTATGCTCGGGCTTATAATAAGGAGTCCTAAATTATTTGCTCAATCATCGATTGTTATTCAGTTATTTACTAGCCTTATTAGGAGTAATTTAGAATATGCATCTGTAATTTGGGACCCGTGTTCTACAGAACAAATACATACTATTGAAGTTCTTCAAAACAAGGTTTTGCGGTATCTGTATTATAAAACAAATAAGACATTTTGCCCTTTTGATACATCAACACGGTATTTAAGAAGTAACTTTAACCTCACGTCGTTGCGCAACAGAAGAACCACTATTTCTCTAAAAGCGTTAAATAAAATCGTAAGAAATAAAATAATTCCATAGAACTGCTCAATTTTATCTCCTTTCATGTTCCACGAGCTGGAGCTCGCATGAACACAGTGTTTTAAGTTCCAAGATCTAGAACATCTCATCACTTGAACTCGCCATTTATTAAAATGCTACGATTTTACAACACATTTGCTGCAGGAATAGATTTATTTTCAGAATCACACACTGTCATTAATATACATTTAAAGGCCCGTGTCTCTAATTTCTAATTTATTAATTCAGACTCCTTTTTGTACATAATAGGTGCTCTTTAACGTATTTATCATTATAGTCACTTTCTACTGTAGTTATATCCTTGTTTCAATTCCAGTAATTTTCATAGTGTAGAAATAATCATTGATGTACTCTGGGTCGTCATTTTCTCTGTATATGTGTTTTCTATTCATTCTTCTTCCTTGTCTTTATTATCTTCGACATTATTATTATTATGTATTATCTTTACTTACATGTATGCATTATAAGTACTGTTGTGTTAAGAAGGTACTGTATTGGGCCTTCTGCCTGTGTACTTATAAATAAATAAATAAATAAATAAATAAATAAATAAATAAATAAATAAATAAATAAATAAATAAATAAATAAATAAATAAATAAATAAATAAATAAATAAATAAATAAATAAATAAATAAATAAATAAATAAATAAATAAATAAATAAATAAATAAATAAATAAATAAATAAATAAATAAATAAGTCCACGGTTGCTTCCTTCATACTCCTAGGCCTTTCCTATCCCATCGTCGCCATGCGACCTGTCTGTGTCAGTGCGACGTAACGCCGCTAGCAAAAAAAAAAAGAGAGAGAGAGAATTTCCACATGGGGAAAAGCTCAGGAATTTGAAAGGACGCTTCCACAAATATTCTGAGGAGAAAGTATGCAAGGACGAAATGTACAGCGGTACGCTTTAACAAACAAGGAATCACTACCCTCCCTGTACAAGTGTGAAGAATACGTTTTCGGGAATTGTTGGTCCCGAAAGACATAACTGCAGCCACTCGGTGCAGTAATACGTTCTCACGAAGTCCGACTCCTTGGCTGAGTGGTCAGCGTTGAGGCCTTCGCTTCATATAGCACCGGGTTTAATTCCTGGTCGCGTCGGGGATTTTAATCTTCTGTGATTAATTCTTCTGGCCCGGTGACTGGGTGTTTGTGTCTGTCTCAACACTTTCCTCTTCATATTCGGACAACACACTACACTACCAACCAGCACAGAAACACGCAATATTGATTACATCCCTCCATATAGGGTTGGCGTCAGGAAGGGCACCCTGCCGTAAAACAGCGCAAATCCACATGTGCGACACAGTTCTCACCTGTGACCCCACATGTGTCGGAAACACGGTAGAAAAAGAAGAATAATGTAGTGACACGAGTAACGAGTATTCTGTGTCCCGCACCACAGTTCTGCTGTGAGGTTCCCATAAACATTAGGGGTACTTGTACTCTCGCTACATTACGGAAGAGCGAAAAGACTGCATTTAACAACGTTCACTTCCTTCAGACAGCAGATGGCCTCCCTCTTTGACTGATTCCTCAATCACGTGGGCTCCGTTTCAGAGGACTCCCGGGTTCGATTCCTCATCCGCATATCGTCAGTTCCTCTGGCTCGGAGAGTGGCTGTTAGTGTCAGTTCACACTAGAACTACGTACAGTAATAGTGAATACATTCCTCCACGTAAGTTGCGTCAGGAAGGGCATTCAGCAGTAAATCTCGGCTGAATACGCATCAAGATCTGATCTCAACATATTCAAGAAAGACGGAGAACAAGAACATACGCTGAGGGTGGGCAGAATAAAACTGGTCCGGACAATATTTAGAAGACTGACGCGGAATTAACCCTTGTTGCTGCCCATCATAGGTAATCCTGGAAACCGTGATTTCGATGCATCAATAGGTTGCTGTCAGATGTCTACGCGTACGTCGCGGTGTCATTACAACTGAGGAGCGTGTTCATTGCCGAGTGCTACATGAAGCCCGACTCGTGGAACTGTTTGTGTACGAGCTTGAGACTCGAAGTGTGCAAAGTCTGCTCGAGTGAAGGGAAGCGAAGACCGTTTATCTGTGCAACTGGGAATTAAGATATCGTCGTGTCCAGACCTGCAGCTCAATCCTTACAAATTTACTGCTGTGATGCCTTAAAGCGCCCGTGTTAACTGAAGTGCAGTCAGTACTTCTGCATCCTCAGTTTTTCATTTTTTTTCAGCGTTAGTCTTGCTGTAAACATTTTCCGGGCCAGCTTTTTGTCCACCCGGTATTAATTACCGTAATTTAGTTACATCACTGCAGTAGCTTATTACATAAATATGCTTCTCGACTGGCAGCAGCAACACGAAGCAACAATAAATCAAAGGTGTACACGCAGCCTCGAACAAGTAGGAAGCAATACCACACAACTGTTCGCGACCCAAAAGGGATGGGGATAACAAAGGATACAAACACAATTGAAATTTGAACATCCCCGTGTTGTTAAACATCCAGACCTTTCAAAACACCGCCATTCAAATTGCACTGCTCGGTAACAATGAAAGTGGTCGGTTCCCATGACCTACTTAATTTCATGTTGTCGGTTGATGCTGAGCGCATCACCGGGCAATGTTTTACTTAGAGCAGCGTTCAGTGCACACCTCCAATCTGATCAAATTGGATTGAGTGATTTTCAAAACGGTCCCTTTACTTGCAACTCTTACAAATGAAGGGAATGAAAGAGCGATACTCACCACCATGTAAGCGTCTCCAATTGTCTCCACCTTGTACACATCGTAGTTCTCGATAGTCGAATCGAAACACGTGTAGAGGTCGTTGAGGAAGTCCACTACCTGTGGACAGAGAACGGATTACTTGGTTGCTCCTCTAATAATGATATAATAAGAAGAGAAGAAACATCTGCTGCAGAAGAAGCGTACGACATAACTAGGAATGTTTACAACAAGGAAATGCTTGTCTAAAAAACTTAAAATAACGCACTACAGTACATGTGAATACGCAAGTGAATGACTAAGTTTGAACTATAGTTCAGATAAACTTGAAATACTAGAAAGAAGAATTATGAGAATTATTTACGGCCAATGAAAAGAACACAACAAGGGGAAATAGGACGTTCCGATTTTAGGACGTATCAATAGAATGGATGACAACAGATTAACAAAACATATATTCAAGTACCTTCAGGGGAAAAGGTCAACAATGAGCTGGACACAAGAGGCCAAGAAAGGTTTAGAGAGAAATAAAATAAGAAAAGAGGAAAGAGACATTCTTTAACCTTCAGGAATGGTTTTCCCCTTCGACTCAGCGAGTGTCCTGAACTATGAAACTTTGGGTCTGGAATATAACTGAGGAGGGGGACCAGTACCTCGCCCAGGCGACCTCACCTCCTATAGAGAACAGGGGCCTTGTCGGGGTGTGGCAATATTGGAAGAGATAGACAAGGAAGAGGGAAGGAAGGGGCCGTGGTCTTAAGTTAGCTACCATTCTAATAATAATGCTATTTGCTTTACGTCCCACGAACTACTCTTTTACGGTTTTCGGAGACGCCGAGGTGCCGGAATTTAGTCCCGCAGGAGTTCTTTTACGTGCCAGTAAATCTACCGACACGAGGCTGACGTATTTGAGCACCTTCAAATACCACCGGACTGAGCCAGGATCGATCCTGCCAAGTTGCGGTCAGAAGGCCAACGCCTCAACCGTCTGAGCCACTCAGACCGGCAGCTACCATTCTGGTATTTGCGTGAAGCAAAAGTGGGAAACTACGAATAAAACACTTCGAGGATGGCTGAGGAGGGAATTACCCCTCCCCCTACTCAGTTAACCCCCACCCGAAGCTGAATGGATCCCGTTCTAGTACTTTTACCACTTTTGAAATTTCGTGGCAGAGCCGGGAATCGAACTCGGTGTGGTAGTTTATCACAATAACCAGTACACCGCAGAAGCGGACAAAGAGATATTTAAGAAAAAAAGAAAGTTTTTAACAATGGTAGGGAGAATGATAAGAAAAACCGCTCCAAAGTTGTCTGAAGAGAGAAGAATAAAGCACAATGCAATGATGAAGGAATAGTGAGGAAACAAGGAAGGAGGAATTGAAATTGACGTGTGCTTCCTAGCAGGCTCATAGTGAAGAAGAAGAAGAAGAAGAAGAAGAAGAAGAAGTGGATGTGTCATTTGGGTCACGTAGCTATCAACTTGCATTCGGTAGATAGTGGGTTCGCACCCCACTGTCGGTAGCCCTGAAAATGAATTTCCGTCGTTTCCCATTTTTACACCAGGCAAATGCTGGAGCTGTTCCTGAATTAAGACCGCGGCCGCTTCCTTCCCACTCCTAGGCCTTTCCTATCCCATCCCAGTTAGCTTTTGTAATTTATGTCCATGTTTCGAATAAGACAGAAAGTGGGAGACGCAGCTGAGCAAGCTATTCTTAGCTAATTAAGATAACATGAACCTTGTAACAGTGGGGTGCAAGTTGGATGCTGCAGGCGGGAGAAGCTCTCACTGTCTTCTAACGCGTAACCACACAGCTCACTGTACAGTAGGTTAGGGAGACAGACCGATGTTTTTTGGAATATTAGTAAACACACCTGGTTGCATAAAACTAGACTGCAAGGGGCGGGCTGCTTAGGTGAAAGCCTCCCACAAGAATGAGTCTTGTTATTACAGCTTAGGCAGTAATAAGTTCGAATACAAGTGTCGTCTACCCGCACTACCATAGTGTAGCGAGAGTAACTTTTAGGGGTTCTAGTAGGCCGGGACCCTGCCGTTTATACAAATCGCATAGCAGAACTATTGCGCGGGTACACTATACTTCTTTATGTTTGCATCCTAATCTACTATGGACTCTACTTATTGTAACGTACCTGTAACGGAGTACTCTCGGCAGACATCGAGGTGAAGCCCACGATGTCACTGAAGTAGATGGTCACGCTATCGAAACTCTCCGCCTCCACTTTGTGCCCCTTGCGAAGTTGTTCTGCCACGGTGCGGGGAAGCATCTCAAACAGAAGAGCCTCTGCAAATTTGAATACCAGATTAGGAAGTTCTCCAGGTGCATCTTTCAAGAGGGAGGTTAATTTACAGCCAGGTAGAAATTCAAGGAGGACGAGTATCCGAAAATACAGGGTGAACTTAAACTACAGGGACACAATTCATGATGTGATTACTGACAGGAAAAGGAGCAAAAGTTCCTTTATCACTCTATGTCCGGAAAGGTAGATGGCATGGCTATGCACAACACCATTTCCCCACCTGACAGTGTGCTTCCTAGTGTTCTAGATTGTTCTTTGAGTGTATGTTGTCCATTATATATTATGTTTCTAGGAAGGAAGTGATGGTCGCCTCAATTACGGTAGAGCCCGGCATTTTCCCGATGTAAAAATCAGAAACCACGGAAAGCAAATTTCAGGCAGCCGAGAGTGGGTTTCGAAATACAAGCTGATAGCTACCTGATCTAAAGCGCACTGAACTTAGAAAATTTGAAGAGAGGATAGAATCTTGCCTCATATCGTGATCTCTTCTGAAATGGGGTCTCAGTATTATGGATTCTTTTACCAATATTGTCACACATTAAAAGAAAATCCACTTCTAGCCCTTCCTTGATCATTATACACGTAAAGTAAATTTATATTTGAATTTTGGTGAATTTAATGTTGTTAAAAGTTAGTTGTTGTGTATGGTATTTTACTGAAGGTACAATTACATAATAATGAGAAAAGTATGGGAATCATGAGCGTCACCGAGCATTAACACTCTATAATAATAATAATAATAATAATAATAATAATAATAATAATAATAATAATAATAATAATAATAATAATAATAATAATAATAATAATAATAATAATAATAATAATAATAATTTGTACCGGAGGTACACCCACCCCACACATTTAAATGAAGATCTTTCGAGAATGCCATCTAAAATATAAAACTTGCAACAACTAGCGCAAGAAGTTTGGACATTTTTCAACAGGTGTCACGATTATAAACTTGTGTCTGTGCCCTCTGGTGTAAACATGAACTATTAAAATTCTGCATAAATGTTGTCAATGTGTACTAAACTGTTTTCGGTGTGTTTAAGCCTACAAAACTCCTGCCTCTTCCACCAACTTAACATCTTGGCCAATGAAAAATTTTATAGATTTATTTTTCTACCAATCAAAATTTTCTGGTATTTATTTAATTATCCAATCAGAATTGGGAGGGGGCGGTGGTCGGGCCTTAGCTCAGAGTTTTCTGGAACATTCCCCTCTGCTACAAAAGCTGGCACTTTTAGTACCAAGTTGTCTTATTGATCGATTCAGTCTAGAGTGTGTTTATAAAGGAGGGGGTGCCTCGTCCATCTTCGGGAGGTCTATCAGCTCAAGGTAATGGCAAATTGCGTATAAACATTAGATAGTCTTTGCAAACTAGCTCGTGGGGAAGGTTTCCAGTCTTAGTAAAGTATTTTTCTTTTCTCCAGTGTAAATTTCAATCTTTAAATGCAAGTTTCCAATTAGTCGAAAGAACTTAACCGAAATAAGGGAATAGAGAGTGAGGAACCCTCTCGAATTCCCTTTCAACTAGCTTTTGATCTGTCTATGATTTTGTAACTTTTTCTTTGTTGTAATTTCCGTAACTTAAATATTCTCTCAGTATCCAGTATTCGGGAGATAGTGGGTTCGAACCCCACTGTCGGCAGCCGTGAAGATGGTTTTCCGTGGTTTCCCATTTTCACACCATGCAAATACTGGGGCTGTACCTAATCAAGGCCACGGCCGCTTCCTTCCCACTCCTAGCTCCTTCCTGTCCCATCGTCGCCATAAGACCTATCTGTGTCGGTGTGACGTAAAGCTACTCCATCTATTAACCTCAGCAGAGGCTTAGCCTCTGTAACATCGGGCCACAAGCCCAAGTAGGTTTTTAATGCATTTTACGTAAATTTCTAGGAGTGCAAGAGATCGCCTCCTTTCCACTTTAGTTTTTGGACCAGTAAGTTAACCTTTTGTTTTCTACCAAAGGCCTTGTAGATAGGCTACGTGCTATCCCTGTTACAATCAATGTCATACCTTTTCATGTTGAACATACCAGACTGTTGAGCAATTATGACAGTGACATTTTGTAAAATGTAAGTTGTGCGTTTGATAGACTGGACATTTTTAGAAATAGTTTCCTAAGTGTAAATGTATAGAGCAAAGATGCTCTTCTTGTACAGTTAAAGGTTGAATGGTGCCTTTCGAAGACTGGAATGTTATAATGTTCGGAGATTTGTCTCCAGATAATTTTGTGGAGCAAAAGTGCTCTTATAAGAGATATTATTGAATGGAGCAGTGGTCGCTAGGTGGTGGCTTCAAGCTCGGATTGTTAATTAATGTTATTTATTTGTTCTATGAATACACAATATTAATTCTCCAGAGCATTGTTGTACGTGAGGTTTTGTTATTCGCTTAGCGAATTGTTTTTGTTAAAAGTTAACACCGGAAAAGAGGAAAGAAATAAAACTGCCAGTTTTAAAGAGATAAATCAATCTTTCAATTTCCGTACATCCCGCCCCTTCTTTTACCTCTGTAAACCACGGTATCTCCGTAATAATAATAATAAGAAGAAGAATAAGAATAATTGTTTACGTCCCACTAACTCCATTCTTATGGTTTTCGGAGACGACGAGCTGCCGGAATTTAGTCCCTCAAGAGTTCTTTTAGGTGCTAGGAAATCTTCGACACGAGTCTGACGTGTTTGAGCACCTTCAAATACCACTGGACTGAAGCAGGATCGAACCTGCCAAGTTGAGCTCAGAAGGCCAGCGCTCTACCATCTGAGCCATTAAATTGTCCTGCTAATAATATAAAGTTATCTTTCCCGCCTCATAATCACTAGAGTCCGGATCTTGAGAAAGTAATAGGTTAGAATGCAAACTAATGTGGCTAGAAGGCAAGCCCGTTCTTCAGTAATGTTGGGAGAGTAACATAACTTCTAGGGGTTCTAATAGGCTGGGCCCCTAATGTTAATGCAAATCTCATAGCAAAACTGTGTTGCAGGATACATGTTAGTAAGTTTGCATTTCATCCTACTTACGTCTGAACATACAACACTCAAATAAGTGCTACACAGGATGCTGGCTAATACAACGATGGGTTTCAGATGCAGAAATTTAAACCAGAGTGAGCATTGCACGAAGAGCCTTTGGAATGTGGATGTAACGCAGAATCCCATGAGAATACCATGTCGTCAACGAGAAGGTCTTTCGTCATGCTGGGAAATCATGCCACGTCTTAATCCCCACAAAACGCAGGAAGACCGACTATTTCTGTCACGTGTTTTGGAATGCTACAAGTGATGACAGAAGGGAAACTGGACGTGGACACGAAACCTCCTCACATGTTCGACATCCCACACCGCCGATGGTGCTGCAGACCTGACAGGCCTTGGCGTACCAAGGGCTCGCTGCTCAGCCCAAACAATCCTCTCGCCCTCAAATAACTCCTCAATTATTCTTACCTAGGCTGAGCGCATCCGAATGAGCTCTCTGATTCGGGTGAACATCCATAACCTAATCGGGAATCTAACCTGGGACCTCCGGTCAAGAAGCAAGCTCGCTACCCACTAGACCATCGGGGTGGTGCAACTCTGATACGGGAAATACAAAATAGTAAAACTCACTCCGGGATTTTCGCCAACGTTCTGAGAGAAGAAAGTATTCCGAGGTCGGCAACCCTAATATTTGCAAAGACAACGGAGAAAGAAGAAAGAAAACCTACAACTTATTTTCCAGTCAGTGACTGGGTCAGGCATGGAAGAATTAAGCCCCAACCTTGCGGTGAGGATAGAAATTGTGCCGGCGGCCGAAGCCCGTCCTAGTCCTCTGGGGCAATGATTAATGACTGACAGATGAAATGAAATGATAGTGGAGTGTTGCTGGAATGAAAGATGACAGGGAAAACCGGAGTACCCGCAGGAAAACCTGTCCCGCCTCCGCGTTGTCCAGCACAAATCTCACATGGAGTGACCGGGATGTGAACCATGGAACCCTGCGGTCAGAAGTCGACGCGCTGCCACCTGAGCTGCGGAGGCGTTAATGGAGAAATAAGGTAGATTCAAATTCACAGTGCTCAAGATGTAACTGCGTGGCCCATGGTGGCTCATTTCCAGCAGAACAACTTGACGACTGGACTGGATCACCTCATGTACATTTCTCGGTAAACCTCGTTACTTGTGAGTCAGTAGTATGGGGAGACAGGAAGTGACGTCAGCCTCAGCTACGCTAGTAATGTATGGACACCTGCAGCCGCTACATTTAAATAGCCGTCCACAACAAACACGGATTTCTCCGCAAACCTGTAAGGAAGTCAACAAGACGTCACAGTGGACACATCTCCGAATAAAATTATCGTTCTAAGTATAAAGCAGACGATAGTCATCTCCATACAAACACTGAAGGCTTCCAAAACAGGGGGAAATAAAGGCTTCTTGATGATGATTATGGTAATGATGATTATGCTTGTTGTTTAAAGAGACCTAACGTCTAGATCATCGACCCCTGATGCTACGAAAAAAATAATTAAAAGGTAAAATCTACCCACTACCTTTATGTAGCATTTCAAAAATAACTATGAATGTACAATAATAACTGGATCCAGTTCGCAATGGCTTATTTTCTTACAGGACGACTTAAAAATGTAATAAAGGCATTGCCTTTTTAAAAAATCATTTATTTTATTCACTTTAAAAGCTCAAACCTTATTGAAATATGTAAGGTGATAGGTAAAACACAGTCAAAAGAACAAAAGCGTACTTAACAAGAAAATCATAGTTTAAATCAAATAAATATATGAACTTCACTTTTAAACACGAAAAACTTGGCCTGCTAAAACGGATAACGAGGTCTACTGATTGCTCATCATCTCGCAGAATGAGAGAGATGGTACTCGGTGTTCGGTATGTACGAGTGCGTTGCTATACCATGGCCGATCCGAAGACGACATAACACCACGCGACCCCAGAAGGGTAGTAGTTTCTTTAATCGCTCTCAGCTTATTTGGCAAAGGGGTGGCCTGCATCTCCAGCAACACCAAATGTCTCAGATGAAAAAGAATATCCCTGGCTTGTAAGATAGCGGGGGTCCGGCTCCATGGCTAAATGGTTAGCGTGCTGGCCTTTGGTCACAGGGGTCCCGGGTTCGATTCCAGGTAGGGTTCGGAATTTTAACCATACTTAGTTAATTACACTGGCATGGGGACTGGGTGTATGTGCCGTCTTCGTCAGCATTTCATCCTCATCACGCCACACGCCATTATTATTATTATTATTATGACACTGTCCGACTCGTTGGCTGAATGGTCAGCCTACTGACGAACAGTATTAGTGACCAAGAGACTGCATGTAAACCACACTCCTGAATCGAGGATGCTTGTTGTCTAAAGGGGTCCAAAATCCAGGTCAAAGGCCCCTCATAATGATACTTATCGCTAGTAAAGTAGAACCATGGTATTTGTTGTGTTGCGGTACTAATCAAAAGTAGCGTAGACTCGCGGTATTCCACACATTGAGGTACTAATCACGGGTACTGTAAAACCCATCCTGATTCACACACCAATCACAAACCTATTGTATACCTAACATAGTGATACTACTCGCAAGTAAAGGCGACACCTGGAGTTCCCGCGCGATGGTACTAATTGCAAGAAGTCTTATTGTACCTAATTCGATCATCCCTTGGTCGCCCCTTTTAGTCGCCCTTACGACAGCCAGGGGATGCCGTGGGTGTATTCTTCGTTTGCGTCCCCCACCCACCGGGGGTTGTGTGTTTGGTCCGCCAAAGCTATTTTATTTCGCTCAAGTCCGCCGGCAAGCCGGTCAGAACCCCGTATCCGCCACCTGGGTCGCGCCACGTGGGAGTATCACCTCTCCCCCTGCTACGCCAGGCAGTAGGTTCGTGGGCGGACGTTATTGGAATTTGAATCGGGGTTCATTTTCATACATACAGGAGGATTTTCAGTGACATAAAATCATGTGGATTGGTTAAGATATTATTCAAATGCTAATTTTATTTTTATACATCAACGCTTTTGGTTTCTGCAGTTGAATGTACCTGCGTTGTCAATTATATGGGTTTGTGAATGATATGCAAGTATCAAAGTGGTAAAGATTTACAAGCTGTGGGTTTGATAGTCCGGAAACAAGACATGCAGCAGTGTAGTGCGTGTGGCGCGCAGAGATTACACGAGCACGAGTTTGACAAAGAAATCCACTTTTATAGAATTATGGTTTTGTAAACGCACTCCATCTCGTGTTTGGAAGAGGAAACCTTAGAGACTTTCATTTCTTTTAAAATATGATGTGTGTCAAATTTCATAAACCGTTTTCGAGAAAATATTCATCACCTCGCACCCACTCAATGCCGCAACAGCCCCCGAAGCACCGTGCCATACCAAGCGACCACTGCTGAGCCCGAAGGCCTGCAGATTATGAGGTGCCGTGTGGTCAGCACGACGGTTCCTCTCAGCCGTTATTTTTGGCTTTGTAGACGGGAGCCGCTATCTCACCGTCAGATAGCTCCTCAGTTCTAATCACGTAGGCTGAGTGGACGTCCAACCACCCCTCAGATCCAGGTAAAAATCCCTGAACTGGCCGGAAGTGTACTGGGGCCTCCGTGTAAAAGGCAGGCACTCTACCCCATACACAGCGCGATTGGCGAGGACATATTCAGAAATAACCAAATTCATAAGACAGTTATTTTTGTACTACCTTTACCATTGTTAGAAATCAACATCCTGTCTTTAATAGTCTGTAGAGTATTAAACGCCGAAAAAATATTCTACTGTATATTCAACATATAATATAAGAAAGACTATCCAACATAGGAAATGAATGTTTCCAGTCCGCCTTTGTGATGTAGTGGTTAGTGTGATTACTTGCCATCCTCGGACTTCCGGGTTCGATTCTCGGCTCTACCACGAAATTTCAAAAGCGGTACGAGGGCTGGACAAGTACCATTCAGTCTCGGGTTGTCAAATGAGTAGAGAGGTTTCTATTTCCTCCTCAGCCACCCTAGAAGTGGTTTTGCGTCGTTTCCGCTCTTCTCCTCCAGCCAAATGCCGGGATGGTACGTAACTTAAGGCCACGGTCACTTCCTTCCCTCTTCTTTGTCTACCCCTTCGAATATTCCCATCCCTGTACAAGGCCCCTGTTCAGCACAGCTGGTGAGGCCGCCTGGGCGAGGTACTGGTCCTCCCCGACCCAAAGTCTCACGTTCCAGGACACTGTGTATGGGGGATCCCTCGCCGAGCCCGAGAGAAAAACCAACCCTGCAGAGTAAACGGATTACGAAGAAGAATATTTCCAACCAATTCATTTGTCAAAGATGTCACTAAATAATTTGTAAAATCTATTTTTTTTTGTTTTGCTGTCGAATTTCGCATGGAATGACCAGAATAAAAATTTGTAGCTTCAATCTTTCATTTTTTATTAATTTTGGGCAATGGAAGCGTTCCATTCCCGCGTCAACTCCCACTGTAAATTCTTTATTTCAAACTGTCCAGATAAGTTAAAGGCAGGGAATGGATAAAATCTTTACGATGATCAAAAGAAATGTCACTGTTATGGTTGAAAAGCATGCATGAGCTGTAAATAGCCAGACGATTTTCTCACCTGTTTTCTTCTTTTCCTCCTGCAGCTGGTCGGTTCTCTCGTCTACCAGCGCCTCGAGGTTGTTAGCGTACTTCTCCATCATGGCCATCATGTTGTCGAAGATGTTGGGCTTCCTGAAATACAAGTAACCCGCATTGCAATGACGTGGGAATGGCAAAGTTAACTCCTGTTATTTATACAAACCTTCTAACATAAATGTCGTCCGGACTACAATCTTAGAACGGGAGTGCCATCTTCATGGGGAAACTTACCTTTAAACATTAATTACATAACCGATGTGCTAAGAGGAAAGCATTTACAAAACGAAATATCTGCCCTTCCACTGTAACGTGCGAAATAAATCCCTGAATTACGTATACTAGGAATAAGAAAGTGATACTAGCAGTGGAGTGGCGAATAGAAAATCACTCCACACAACTCAGCAGTGAGGCAGGGACGTCCAGGGCCACATAGGATTCCAGATTCGATTTTGAGGCATTACAGTGGAAACAGGCACCTAGCGTTTTGAATATGAACTTCTCGTAGCACATCGGTTATGTCACCAAAATTATGTTAGAAAGGTTTGGAAGGGAAGTTTTGGCCTGAAGAGCGAGTCACTGTAGCTGGTGATGTTTACTGTTGGCCCCAGGACATCCCGAAAGAAGTTGACGTTGTATAAATATTTAACTACTTTTTCTTTAATCATATTATAAAAGCTTTCCCAAATGTGTCTTATTAGCAGCAAAAGATAAGCTAGAAAATGAGAAAATATTTTTAAAAAATTGACTATACGTAAATACTCGAAAGAATTGTTTCGTCTTTACAATCAATTTAACATTTCCTCCCAGATAATGCAAATGGCAAACCTCACCTTTTTGGCATCACGAGCAACGAAAATAATACCTCTTCCTACTATTGTCTTACAAACTACTTTGTTAATACTGTTATTTATTCAACGAGTAGTATAATAATAATATTATTGATTTAGGTCACTTTTACGATTTTTGGAGATGCCGCACTTTTGTCCCGCAAGAGTTCTTTTACGTGCCAGTAAATCTACCGAAACGAAGCTGACATATTCAGCACATTCTATACCACCGGTCTGTGCCAGGATCGAACCTGATAAGATGGGGTCAGAAGACCAGCGGTCGACCGCGGAATAATAATAATAATAATAATAATAATAATAATAATAATAATAATAATAATAATAATAATAATACTTACATGCCCTTCCTCAAGGGTCGTAGTTTGGTCCTAATGGCCTTGAAGTCCGGTCGCTCCTCTGGTATCTCAGCCCAACATTCCTTCAAACAGTCACGAACGAAGTCGAAGCTGTTCTCCAGGACATCCATATGAGGTCTGTAAAGTGATTCACTACAATTAATACTGCAAGAGACTGGATTTTACTCACCAGTAATAATAATAAGTTAGAAAATATTGTTCTTCCCAAAATTATAAAATCAACTACCGACGCAAAATACTGCATACGACATTATTGACACAAATATCTCCTATGGCTGGACGTCATTCGATGAAAAAATATTTCTTGTTTTATACAATGCAGAGCGATAAGTATAGGTGCAATCGTCCTGCTCACAGTAATGGAATCCTTCCACAATAAAAGAAGCAGGATTTTAAACCGTTCAGGTCAGGACTGGATCGTTGTTTAACTTATTGTCTTAAATCTTTGGAATACCAATATAAATGGTCCATTATTGGACATTATAAATTTTCCAGCTAACTCATTCCTAATTGCTAGCGTTTCACCCCTAGCACTAGCCATGTTTCGGAGACTGCTAAGGCCTTAAAGCGGTATGCGGTTTTATATTAGAATTCCCAATGGAGACTGTTCAGACGGTGCATCTGGTGCTAGAGTTTTCGTATCAGGAAATTAACATAGTAGTACATTTATTCAGAAAATGTACTTATGAAGCAAGTTCTGCTTTTTTTACTTGTGAATATGTCTGATAGCTTCACACATAAAAGAAATCATTTATTTATGAATCAAGTTCTATTTTTCTGTATGCTCAATATTATTGAAAACTCCGTGCATAAGACTCGTTCAAAAATGAATTTGAGAAACCAGCTCCATTATTGTTCCGGTTTTTCTCTCTTTGCTTGTGAATGTTTGCTTTAACAGTCATTCGTCACTTCGTATGTCTGTGATCGTGTTAATCACGCCACCTCCCCCCCCCCCCCCGAAGTGCGCGTGCCTGTTATACACCGACGTTCATCTAGATATTTGGCGAGTCTATTGCGAAGACATTGTAAGAGCATTATAAATGGAACTGGACGGAGATGGTAATGAGAAGCCTTAGAACTTTATTCTCTGATTTCATTCCGAAAGTGAAGTAGCCGTTGTTTGGTGAGCGTTTGGCGAACAAGCAAGGCATCTTAACGCCTGTCGATACGCATTAAGAATTCACACCGCAGTGGATTTCTATTGCTTCATCTTTGTCGGAAGATAGAAGACAGCTGTCTCGGCGTGTTAAATGTCCCACGTAGATGCATACTTCTGTATTTTACAAGTTGCTTTACGTCACAGATAGGTCTTACGGCGACGATGGGATAGGAAGGGCTAGGAGTGGGAAGGAAGTGACTTTGGCCTTAATTGAGGTGTGGTTGAAAATGGGAAGCCACGGAAAACCATCTTCAGAGCTGCCGACAATGGGGTTCGAACCTCACTATCTCCCGATTACTGGACGCGACTCAAGTCGTGATTAACACAAGTCTACGACATTGTTTGTATTGTAGATCCCGGAGGCAGCAACAGGTTAGAATATTAACTTACTGAAGCGTGGAAGTGTTCGTTAACCGCACAATGGCTATGCCATGAGTTTTGCATAAACATTAGGGCCGCAGCCCATAAGAACCCCTAAAATTTATGTTACTCCCGCTACGTTGCGGAAGAGTGGATTGGATGTCACTTCCTAATAAAGAAATTAGTTTACATTGTAACCTATTACAGCCCGAAAATCCGGACTCCCCACTTCCAAACTGAAAATATGAACTGTCACATTGATGAACTAATTACATCCCAAGGTAACATTAAAGATGATAATAAATGGGCGTACGATGTAAGTTATAAAAAAGTGTTAAGGAAAAAAAACACTGGCCCGTGGGGGGATCGAACCCACGACCTTCGCGTTATTAGCACGACGCTCTAACCAACTGAGCTAACGGGCCACGTTGAGCGATTCTCTGTCAGAAGCAGTCAATACTAGAGTGCCTCACGTCAGACAGCCTTGTCGAGATACAGAACAAACATCTTGGCCGTAGTATTACACACATTTAGTTCTTCCGATGATGATGATGATGATGATGATGATGATGATGATGATGATGATGATGATGATGATGATGATGATGATGATCTTCTTCTTCTTCTTCTATTTTATATTTTGTTTCACTGTCCAGTAGATTTACTCATATTGTAATACAGTCTCATTAATATTAAACATTCTTAAGACAAATGTTTGATAACATCAGTACGAAATTTCGGCGCCTCGCAATACCAACAGTTGCTGAAAGAGCATAATAATAATAATAATAATAATAATAATAATAATAATAATAATAATAATAATAATAATAATAATAATAATAATAACCGAACGTAGCTTTCATAAGACAGTCTCTCCGATGAAGGTGGGGAAACTGCATGTTATTGATGGTGATTAGAGTTATCATTAAAAACTAATTCGTTTTCTCCTTCAATTAGCGAACTTTTCAGTCTTTGCCCCAACTCTTGAAACTCTGTTCAGTTGACTGCTCTTTTGGTCGCTTAATTTTTTACGTGTAGGATCTCATTTTCACATCTTGCGAATTTCTGGTAGGGAATCGAGTGAACCCTTATTTCGACTGTTAAAAAACAAACTCCATGGCGCAACAGCCCCGAAGGGCCATGGCTGCTCAGCCTTAAGGCGGGCAGATTATGAGGTGTCGACATTTCTCGGCTTCCTAGAGCGGTTCTTTCGACTGTGATGTACCATAATATCCTTTTTCTGCCTGTACTTTTCGAGTATGTTTTCTTCACCGGAAGCAAAATCAAAGGTAGACTGCAGTGAGGGACTTACCTGAAGGGCGGTTGGCCGGGCTCCCTGCCGGCCACTTTGCGCACGATCTCCGCCGGACTGAGGTTCAGCTCTGCGTACGGGAGATGGCGGGCATGCAGCTCGAACAGGACCATCCCGAAGGCGTACACATCAGCTTTCTGCGCTCCGGCTACCGTGGGAGTCTGCTGAGGGGTGCGAAGTAGCTCAGGAGCTCGGTACAACAATCCTGTGCAGAAAAATCAGTCTCCTTACTGCACAATGACATATGCTATTACAGTATCAACAAACCCTCTAAGCGTCAACTGTTCTACTTCATTTCGGCAATGATATGATACTTCCGTATGACACACTTTTTTTCTACCTTCTTGTTTTCTAGACGCTCGTGCTTGAACTTTCACGTCAGAAGTTTAACTTTTAGGGGTTGGCACACCTTCATTTTCTTAATACAAAGTTGCCACTTCAATGCACGACGCTGTCATTGCGTCCTAATATCTTATCCCAACGTCATTGACTAGAATGAGGGCCTGTCGTTAAAGGTGACTGGCAATGGCAAGGCAGATTGATAGCTTCTTAATACTACTTCAGTACCCACTGACAGGTGGAGATCTCTATTGTTGAACTATGACGTCAAGTCTAGAGTAGGAACCTGCTAAATCACTATTTCTATTTAATCACCCAAACCCAGATGTTAAAGCATTAACAGGTTAGACAGCAAACTTAAAAAAGAGAGTAACAGGTATATTCCAGCCTACACAGCAGTTCTGTCACGAAGTTTGTATAAGCGTTAGGAGCAGACTTATTAGAACCCCCAGACATTCGATTACTCTCGCTATACAAAGTATTACCAAATACAGTGGAGACAATACGCGACACTCAGCGAGATATCGACAGACAACTATTAGAGCTCTCTCTAGGGGGTAGACCTGACAACTACTGATTCTGTCATAAGAGCACGTGTATTTGTGTGTGAAGTTTTTGGTGTTATTTGTGCGTTTTCAGTGAGTTGACATAATTAAACAGTAGCGTGTGTCCTCAACATGAGGAGAAAGGTATGTGCTGTGTTTGGCTGCAGCAACTATGAAGTAGAGAAGAATGCGCGGTCTTTCTTTTTCGTGACAAGAAAATGTATGTAATATTGTGTTTGCATATATATTCTTCCAGTGACAAAGAGATTTTTATAGTACTTCACAATTTTCTGACCTTCTCGACCCATATTTTAACTGGCTTAAAATATAATACGCATATTTTATTGTATAGTGCAGCAGTTAACTTTCAATACCGATGTGTTGTTGTAGGTGTGATCTGTGGGTCTTGAAATGTCACAGAAGTGATTTGGATAATCTGTACAATAAAGAAGGGACGTTACGCTTATATAAGAATTATAAGAACCGTTCAGATCATTTCCAGGCCAGCGACTTCAGAAATTCTCGACTATACAGCCAAGGGTATGTTACATTTTTACTCTATTTGTACGTAAATATTCCTCAAAGCATCACTATCGACAACATTTTCATACTTTTCTTTCTTTTATCCCCCTTCTCAGATTAAAGCCGGAATTTTATAGATTTTCTTTCTGTTAGTAGGCTTCATGTTAAGAGGAAAATTGTCCAGCTTTTAAATGTTAATTCATTGCATCATGTGTGTAAGGAATGTGCCGATATCTTTGTTGACAAGTAGCTTAATGTAATGATACAATGCTTTTAAATGAAAAAAAGACAAATCCAGCCGTAAGAGTTCAGGCAGGAATGCTAAAGCTAAAAACGTAATGTATAAATGTAGGATCAAGCCATTTCACAGCAGTCCATTTCCCATCTTGTTTATATGTCTAATTTCAGTCTTTAAATAATAACCTTTTAAATAATTCTTCATTCATTTTTCCAGAATTGCTTTAGCAACTTCGAAGTTAATATCTCAATACCACTTTCTTTCCAGACGTAATTTATTTATCCATTTTTGGTATGTGCATTTCCATAGATATTTGAATTTAGCGCGACTTTTCAGGTCAAGTCACTGGAAGCGCAACCGTCGAATTGTCTCCCATTTTAACAAGTGTCGCGTATTGTCTCTACTGTACTTGGTACTACGGACGACGCGGCTACCAACACAACACTTCCTGCCTGAACATCCAAACTCTATTAATCATGAAGGCCTCTTTCCACTTAACTTCTCCTAATATAAATATAGGTGCTATCAGCCGCTATTATCTTGTAAAAGAAGAATGAGTATGATCCCTCGTTGACCACTAGCACTTGCTGTTCTTACCAAATAAAGATTTCATTCATATTATTATTCTTAATTTTCCTTTGTGCAGATTTATGGCCCCGCCGTTCCTTACAACCACCCATGCGAACCACATAACAATTATTATTATTATTATTATTATTATTATTATTATTATTATTATTATTATTATTATTATTATTATTGCATTGCATGGGTATTAAAGCCATAGTGGTTATCTACTACTGACGATAACGACGTTGTTAGAAGGGTTGCCAGACTTCAAAGCTGAAAATAAGGAACAATTTAAAACCACAAAGCTATTTCGACACGACCATCGAAAACTAGGTACACATTTCACCTTGACAGGGACATTACACACAGTCTACTTAATACTTTGCACTTGCATTAGCAAGAACTGCACTAGATTTTAAAAAGGTAAAAAAAATCTTGTCCGCCTCTGTGGTGTAAGGGTTAGTGTGATTAGTTGCCACCCCTGGAGGCTCGGGTTGGATTCCCGGCTCTAACACGAAATTTGAAAAGTTCTACGAGGGCTGGAACGGTGTCCACTGAACCTCGAGAGGTCAACTGTTCGATTCCCACCTCAGATATTCTCGAAGTAGTTCCCCACTTCTTCTCCAGGCAAATGCCGGGATGGTACCTCACGTAAGGCCACGGCCGCTTCCTTCCCTCTTCCTTGTCATCCCATCCCCCTCCACAAGGCCTCTGGACTCTGCCTGGGGAAGGTACTGGTCCTCCTTCGCAGTTGTTTCCCCGATAAAATTTCTCGTGCCCTTGAGGCGGTAGAGGTGGGATATCTCGCTGAGTCCGAGGGAAAAACAATCCCGCAGGGTAAACGGATTAAGAAAGGAAGAAGAAAACGAAAGGAAAGAAAGAAAGAAAGAAAGAAAGAAAGAAAGAAAGAAAGAAAGAAATAATAAATTGATAAGTGCAGCTACTAAAATAATAAAGCGCGAGGTGTTTTAGAGCGGAGGACACTACACAGAAACGTCTGATCAGAACACAACAATCGAACATCAAAGTTTAATCCGGAAATACTGGAAGTCTGGAATCGAGTTCCTTTCCTACGTATAGTTCAGCACATAATTATTTTAAAAAGTTTAAGAATCTCACATCCCGCCTTGTTGCTCTTGGCCTCTTCGCGCGCTAGAAGTTCCAACTGGACTCGTAACGTGCGCCGTACGCTCGCGACATCTAGCGGCTACGAGTAGGTTACTTCTCCTGCTGGCTCGCAGAGCGCGCACGTTGTCTCCCGTACTAAACTCGTGGCGGTAAAGCTCAAATTACTGTAGCTTGTAAACTGGGGGTACGACTCGAAAATCTTCCAGAGACCAGTTATTGTTACTAGGGAACTAATTCTCACTACGTGCTTTGGTTTTTGGTTGGTTCCTAGATGGCAGTGAGGTGAACAGTACTTCCGGCTTAATAATAATAATAATAATAATAATAATAATAATAATAATAACAATGTCCGCGTCTGTGATGTAGTGATTAGTGTGATTAACTAACTGCTAATCCCGGAGGCCCGGGTTCGATTCCCGGCTCTGCCACGAAATTTGAAAAGTGGTACGAGGGTTCGAATGGGGTCCACTCAGCCTCGGGACGTCAATTGAGTAGAGCGGGGTTCGATTCCCACCTTAGTCATCCTCGAAGTGGTTTTCCTTCTCCAGGAAAATGTAGGGATGGTATCTAACTTACGGCCACGGCCGCTTCCTTCCCACTTCCTTGTCTGTCCCTTCCAATCTTCCCATCCACCACACCAGACCACTGTCCTGCACAGCAGTTGGGGCCCGTCTGGGATAGGTACTGGTATTTCTCCGCAGTTGTATCCCCGACTCAAAGTCTCACCCTCCAGGTCGCTACCCTTAAGGCGGTAGAAGTGGGATCCCTCGATTAGTCCGCGGGGAAAACCAATCCTGGAGGGTAAATAAAATAAATAAAATAAATAAATAAATAAATAAATAAATAAATAAATAAATAAATAAATAAATAAATAAATAAAAAGTCCGCCTCTGTGGTGTAGTGGTTAGCGTGATTAGCTGCCACCCCCGGAGGTCCGGGTTCGATTCCCGGCTCTGCCACGAAATTTGAAAAGTGGTACGAGGGCTGGAACGGAGACCTCTCGGCCTTGGGAGTTCAGGATAGCTGGTGAGGTCGCCTGGGCGAGGTACTGATTCTCCTTCCCAGTTATATCCCCCCGAACCAAAGTCTCAGGCTACAGGACACTGCCCTTGTGGCGATAGAGGTGGGATCCCTCGCTGAGGCCGAGCGGAAATCGAACCCTGAAGAGTGAACTGATTAATAAAAAACTGAGTAGAGGTGGGTTCGATCCCCACCTCAGCCATCCTGGAAGTGGTTTTCCGTGGTTTCCCACTTCTCCTCCAGGCAAATGCCGGGATGGTACCTAACTTAAGGCCACGGCCGCTTCCTTCCCTCTTCCTTGTCTATCCCTTCCAATCTTCCCATCCCTCCACAAGGCCCCTGTTCAGCATAACAGGTGAGGCCGCCTGGGCGAGGTACTGGTCATTCTCCCCAGTTGTGTCCCCGACCAAGAGTCTGAAGCTCCAGAACACTGCCCTTGAGGCGGTAGAGGTGGGATCCCTCGCTGAGTCCGAGGGAAAAACCGAACCTGGAGGGTAAACAGATGATGATGATGATGATGATGATGAATAAATAATAAAATTACGTTCTATGAGGCCTAACAACTTTATGTGCCACTACCATGGTGTAGGGATATTTTTTTAATGCTATTGTTCGGGGCGTCGACCCGTGTGGATCTTTTGCCCCTACTGGCACCATATTGTATGAACCTGCGTGTAATTGGAATGGTGGTAGTGTGGAATGTTGTGTACGGGGAAAGGAAGATCAAGGACGTCACAAACACCCAGTCCCCAGGCCAGGGATATTAATAATTACAATCAAAATCCCTGACCCGGCCGGGAATCTAACCTGGGGCCGCCGGGTGACAGGAGGACGCGTTGTCCCCTACACCGCGGGGCCGGACTGGCGTGGGATAGTGTTCCTGCCTTATACCTGGAGGTTTCGGAGGGCTGCCGACAGTGGGCCTCCAACGCACTATATCCCGGAAGCAAGCTTACAGCTGCGCGCCCCTAACCACACGGCCAACTCACCTGGCGGAGAAAAACAAATGTGATGTATTTTTATATGTGACGTACCAGTAATTTTAGGTGTTGGTTGATATAATATTACATTCTATTACCACAACAGTTCGTTTGTGTTATTTCATTACTTTGAAAGTACATCCGTTGGGATATTAATGGACAACATGATACATAGTGTTCGGAGCCTGCGTGTAACTTCTGGTAAGAAATAAATCACACGGAGTTACCAATATTTGAACAGGGAACGCAGCAGTGAAAGATCGGCGCGCAATGTTTCACTCCCTCGGAGACCAAAGTTAATCAATATAAGTGTTACAATATTATTTCTGAAATTGCTCGTGGTACTATTGTATGTTTGTGAATTCCCCAAGACCGCTCCTCGTTTAAACTCCACTCACTGTCTCTACATCTTCCTACGTATAGTAATTAATTCCCGATAACCTACTTGTTCAACAGCGTGCCTAATACGTCTCTCCTGATAGCAGGCAACACAGCAACCTCTCATGCAAAGTTGCACCGTGTTCTCTAAACAAGTGATGGAGATGAGGTTTGGCTTCATACCTAATTCTAAACAAGGTCATCGTAAAATACTGATGAGTAAGAATAAGAAATAAGACAGTGCGTTCCTCAATACAGGCAACGCAAATCAATATGGAACTCCACTAAGAGAAGAAGGGGAGAAAATCTGATTGTCAAGCGATGGTCTACGGTAAGAAGTACATACAAGTTGTTATGAATACAAAGGGCGAACTAAACACAAAAGGACATTTTGAAAAACTTTTCCAGCACCCAACGAATTTTACTGAAGCCAGTGAAGTGTCAACTTATCTTTAATTCCCCACATTTATGATGATAACAATAATAATATGGTAACAATAACAACAATCGAGACCAGAACATGTTACGTACAAAATATCGGAAAAGGAAAGGTCATGCTTCCAGGGAAAGAAGATTAAGATTCGTTGGTTAACTGTACAAAATGGATAGAGACAGTTTAACAAAATAATTTTTTAACACCATGCAAATAAAAGAACAAACATACACATTCTTTATCGACGGCTATGCCTTTCAGCGTTCAGTCTGCAAGCCTTTGTTAATTTCCTAACGCCGCCGCAATCCTCTATTTGTAACTACTGCAGTTCTGTGGCCTCGTTTATTTCTACAGCACTTATCTTTAAATCGTTAGAAACTGAGTCTGAGTATCTCGTCTTCCTTATCCTCTATAACAGAGTTCAATATTCTCCACGTAACCTATGATCGTCCATTCACCTCACTTGACCCCACCACCGAAGCAGGTTTATGCGTACAGCTTCATCCATCGAGTTCATTCCTAAGTTATCCTTTATCCCCTCATTCCGAGAACCCCCTGCCATTGTTTCCACCTGTTTATACTAGCAAATTTCCCCTAATTTCATGTCTGCTACTTTTAACTTACGAATAGTCCAATCAGCTTTAACCAAACCAGCATTTTTCAAAGAAGCCGGACAAGATTTGTAACTACCAATCTGCATTAGGGAAGAAGAAATTGCAAACAGGAAAGAATTTAGAAAAGCAATATTTGATGGTAAATTTCCAGAGAAAGCCAAGAAGAAATGAGGCAGTAAATGGATGGAAGAAAGAAAACAACACGGAGAAAGGATGAAGAAGTTATAGGAAGACAAGATAAGGAAAACTGTTTCGTGTGGTCTTAAGATGGCCTAACGGATTGAATTAATGAATGAATGAATTAATTCATTCCTTAATAATAATAATTAAGAAAATAGTAATCGTATGGACTCAGCTACCGTGCGCAGGCGGCTTTTATTTGACATCTTGTAGGCTATTTGATATTCCGTTTTACTCTACTATGTGGCGGGATTTGGCTGAGTGTTTTAAACACCGAAATGCACCAGCAGTGACTTTGTACGACTTGGGGTATCGATTGGAGTTTCTTAAAAATTTCGACTACATCTCCTCCGCGTTTGAACTCGGAAACTTGGGATTTGCTGGCTCTCACTGTAGCACAAAGAGGAGATAGTTCAGCCAGAGGGGTGAATATTTTGTTAGTTCCAGAGCTATAAGCCGCCTGTTACCATTTCTTGATGGATGCAATATTTTTGTATCAGTCCATTGGCACAGGTCAGAGCAAAATTGTAACCTCCACCGTAGTCACAGTCTCATCCATGGCTGTGACAATATGGAAGCTGCTGTGGTGTGGGTAGTGATGAGCACAACCAGTGTGTCTGAGTGTTATGAAGGTGCTGCTCATAGGGTCTGTTATGCTACAATACCACTTTCTGGCCCAGTGAGGAAAGCAACGGCAAACTACCTCACTCCTCGTCTTGTCTAGTTATGCCTCATTTTGGTGCTGCCATTGGTTTTTGTGGTTTCCCTATAACTGCAAAGACTTTGTGGTGGTGCCACGGTATTTGAGTATCCAACCAGCCTCTGGGCTCATAACCTAAAAAAAAGAGATAGAGAGAGCGAGCGAGAGCGAGAGCGAGAGAGAGAGAGAGAGAAAGAGAGATAAATCACACTGTAAGAGCAATGCTTTCGTTATTCTAAGGTTGATTTTCCGGACGTTGCCATATCTAGATCTTGGTTTTTAGCCACTAATAGGTTTCGATGGAAACTAATTTGGCTAATATGCTAGCCCGCTCTTCCATAATTTCGTGAGGGTAACATAAATTCAAGGGGTTTTCATCGCCCTTACCCCTAATGTTTATGCAAAGCTGATAGCATAACCATTGTGCGCTAGTGTATACTTGTTGCCCGCTCCAGTAAACTTGTATTCTAACTTACTCCCAGCTCTAGTCATATCACATGGACCCTGTACATCACAGATTTTAAATTACGCAGTTCTGACGGATGTTCGAAATAAGCTCATCAAGGCTGTGGTGGTAAACAGTAGCACGCTCCACTTACCACAGCCCACACAAACAACAGACGAGGGCGTTACTAGGTAACCAGATCGTGAGCTCCCAACTTTCCGCCATCATCGTGGTCATTGTCCTTTCAGATGAGCAATTAGGAATAATTAAAGTGTAATATAATTCAGTTAAATGAGATGTAATCAGAATGTTCTAATTTATTTGAGTATTTTCATCTGAGATTCACAATATTTCTGGCAGTACTTACTTTATAATTTACCCCCTTCTCTGCAATCAGGACAGAAAGAAGCAAGAGCTCTGGTGCAGTCTCTTCACAGACTTTTGTGAGGATCGCGGAATAATGTTTTCCCAGGTTCTGTTTCTTCCATCAGCGTTGTCACATCGCTGATGTCTACCCATTATTCGAATTTTCTGAGCTCAAGATAATTTTCTTCCTGCACGACTAGGTACCGTCCTGTGATCGGTAGTATTAGACTTTACTTTTGAAAGAAATTGGTCACTTTCTGAGGGTTAAGAGTTCGTATGATTTGCCGGCACGACGGAGAACCTCCTTCTACATTCTGCGACAAGGACGTTGATGAAAATTAGAGCCAAGAAGTTTAGGCAATAAACCACACTCGGGCGACTCGAGTGGGACATTGATGATGATGATGATGATGATGATGATGATGATGATGATGATGATGATGATGATGATGATGATGATGATGATGTTTAGGCAATAATAGGTTACAATGCACTAGGCCACTCCTCCGTATTGCTGCGACAGTAACATAACTTACATAAGCAGTGCCCCTAACGTTTATGCAAATCTCATAGCAGAACTGTTGTGCACGTTAGTCGATTCAGACGTCTGCATTTCAAACTACACTGACTGACAGAGCAAATGCAACACCAAGAAGGAGTGGTTCGAAAGGGATGAAAGTTTGGGAAAAAACAGAGACGGCACGGACGAATAATTGATGTTTATTTCAAACCGATATGCAGGTTACACAATGCGCACGGCATCGACTCAGTAGGATGTAGGACCACCGCGAGCGGCGATGCACGCAGAAACACGTCGAGGTACAGAGTCAATAAGAGTGCGGATGGTGTCCTGAGGGATGGTTCTCCATTCTCTGTCAACAATTTGCCACAGTTGGTCGTCCGTACGAGGCTGGGGCAGAGTTTGCAAACGGCGTCCAATGAGATCCCACACGTGTTCGATTGGTGAGAGATCCGGAGAGTACGCTGGCCACGGAAGCATCTGTACACCTCGTAGAGCCTGTTGGGAGATGCGAGCAGTGTGTGGGCGGGCATTATACTGCTGAAACAGAGCATTGGGCAGCCCCTGAAGGTACGGGAGTGCCACCGGCCGCAGCACATGCTGCACGTAGCGGTGGGCATTTAACGTGCCTTGAATACGCACTAGAGGTGACGTGGAATCATACGCAATAGCGCCCTAAACCATGATGCCGCGTTGTCTAGCGGTAGGGCGCTCCACAGTTACTGCCGGATTTGACCTTTCTCCACGTCGACGCCACACTCGTCTGCGGTGACTATCACTGACAGAACAGAAGCGTGACTCATCGGAGAACACGACGTTCCGCCATTCCCTCATCCAAGTCGCTCCAGCCCGGCACCATGCCAGGCGTGCACGTCTATGCTGTGGAGTCAATGGTAGTCTTCTGAGCGGACGCCGGGAGTGCAGGCCTCCTTCAACCAATCGACGGGAAATTGTTCTGGTCGATATTGGAACAGCCAGGGTGTCTTGCACATGCTGAAGAATGGCGGTTGACGTGGCGTGCGGGGCTGCCACCGCTTGGCGGCGGATGCGCCGATCCTCGCGTGCTGACGTCACTCGGGCTGCGCCTGGACCCCTCGCACGTGCCACATGTCCCTGCGCCAAACATCTTCGCCACAGGCGCTGCACCGTGGACACATCCCTATGGGTATCGGCTGCGATTTGACGAAGCGACCAACCTGCCCTTCTCAGCCCGATCACCATACCCCTCGTAAAGTCGCCTGTCTGCTGGAAATGCCTCCGTTGACGGCGGCCTGGCATTCTTAGCTATACACGTGTCCTGTGGCACACGACAACACGTTCTACAATGACTCGGCTGAGAAATCACGGTACGAAGTGGGCCATTCGCCAACGCCGTGTCCCATTTATCGTTCGCTACGTGCGCAGCACAGCGGCGCATTTCACATCATGAGCATACCTCAGTGACGTCAGTCTACCCTGCAATTGGCATAAAGTTCTGACCACTCCTTCTTGGTGTTGCATTTGCTCTGTCAGTCAGTGTATTAATCGGTGAACATCCGGGCTATGATAATAATGTAGTCAAATGAGCCCACAATGGAGCCTTTATACAATGAAAACCAAACCTCAAAGCAAAAATTAGCATTAAAAACATCCTGTACTTTGTGATAACTGCTTAAAACGCTTCCGTAAACATTGCATTACTGTGTATAACGGAAAACAAGTAACATGTAGACAGTGTAGGCATAAGGAAGCACACGGCAGTGAGTTTCCTTCCAGAAAATCTTGATATCGAAGAACTAATGTTTCAGACTGGGTCTTTGTGATTATTAAGCTGGCCAAAGAAAGGTACTTGACGAATACATGAACTAAAAAAACAAATAATGTTATTTGGTTTACGTCCCACTAACAACTTTTACGGTTTTCGGAGACGGCAAGGTGTCGGAAGTTAGTCCCGCAGGAGTTCTTTTGCGTGCCAGCATATCTACCGACACGAGGCTGACGTATCTGAGCACCTTCGGACTGAGCCAGAATCAAACCTGCCAAGTTGGGATCGGAAGGCCAGCTTCTCAACTGTCTGAGCCACTCAGCCCGGCAATACATGAACTGGAGATGTAGCACTCTTCAATCATTATCTGGGAAATTCTTCTGTTCGGTTTTCCTTAGTGGCAGAAAATTGCCTAAGAGAAGAACGGGCCATGAGAAATCATTCTCAGAGCAAATGTTTGCTGATAACATATGTCTTAGAGGTGGGGGTAAATTGGAAAAATCGTATAACGAAATAGCGTCATGTACTGTAACAGTACGGGTGACGTAAGTGTAACCTTGCAACCGTGCAGGCTATTTCTTACGGTTGGCGGTCATAGTGATCATTAGTGAATGGCCATGGGCGGCATATAAGATAATAATTGGATTATTTTATTTTTCCATGTAACTCAACAGTGTATAATGTTCAACAATTCGCTGTGCCTCAATTTTCTTGATTTGAAGAGAGGAGTTTCATAGAGTACATAGGGAACATTATGGAGCATCTTATGTTTATATAGAATTCCTGATTGCTCCATCAGAATTCTTCGGACCCTGTGTCTCCACTTAAAAGGGGGAATATGTGGATATTATGTCAGCAGGTTGCTAATACGAGTGCAAAAATAATCCCTTCCGTTACCTTGGCAGGCGCTGACTGGATCCTGTGGAGTGGCTCCTTGCATGAACTCGTGCAGCCCGAAGTCGGCCAGCTTGACGACCCACCGGGAGTCCACGAGGCAGTTGGATGACTTGAGGTTGCCGTGGTAGCGGATCACTGACTCGTGTAAGTACAGCATTCCCTGCAAGAGACAAGAGAACTAGTGTTGCATCTTTCATTTGTGCTTAGTAACACATGTATTATGCAAGGGTTGGTCGAATTCGTGAATTACTTAATTAAGACGGAACAAACAGTACACAACACACAGCAAAAATATCGGTGTTAGAATCGGTATGTGGAGTGGAAACGATATCACAAAGCAGGGTAGAAAAAAACGGTTGTCGAATTTCTCTTTCGCAAAATCAAATGGTGGCGAATATGTCTTACAAAAACTCAAATTGATAACTATTTCATCAAACGAATCGTTTTAAACAGAGATCTGTAAGTCGACAAGTGAAGGTTTCAGTGCATCGAAAGGTGGGCCTATGGAATTAGTACGAACTGGGTAACCACTTCTACATGTCTGGCCATCCATCACTAGTTCACACCACGGTTGCTAGGTAATATCGTCGAACACATTTCGTATCGCAACTTTTCAAATGACCCCAAAGACCTTATGTTAATAAGGATTTAAAGATTAAATGCGAAACCTGAACTTTATCTGATATACGATATCTGATTATTACCAAGACTGGCTTTCTACCAAACCCGTCGCGATTGGAATTTCGTTCAATGCAGGGGAGATTTTAAAACGAAACTTTGCGTCCCTGACTTGACTCCATATAAAATTGAAAGTCCCATATGCTTGTAAATATACAGTCTGTTTGCTATGATATCAAGGTAATCAATTCAGGGAGAGAAAAGAATAGATTAAACTTTAGAAAATCGTGTTTTCAGGATCTGAAATATGTACATTAATAGAGTTGTCTTGTGACTGTTGCGGTGAGACAACGTTACTGCATGTTACCATGAATAAAAGATGCACTAGGATCAGATACCGAGATCTTGTTTTGTCTCCTGAGAGTAGAATTTTACATATCCTGTCTGGGAGCTGAACAAGGGATAAAGTCATGGTTGCGTTCCCTTGCAACATCTATGTTGCCTCCTTGAATACGAGCAGCAATTGAAATTAAAGTACTGTGATTGAAACCCTTGCTAGTCCGACTCCTTTCGCTAAGGAGTCAGCGTCAAGGGTCCCGGGTTCGATTCACCACTTATTAATTCATATGGGACAGGGACTGGGTGTTTGTTCTCCTTTTCGTATTCACGCTATCAACACGCAATAGTGATTACATCCCTCGGCCGCGCACTTGGTCACAGCTGGAACAATGCTGTTCAAATCAGGTCCCAGAGAATGAGCAAACTTCTCAGTAAGAGGGACTCCATTTACTTCCTGTCTTACTTTATTGTGCCGAGACTTGCACCCCAACAGACAACTCCAGCAAAAAACGTCGATCTTTTGAGATGTGGTGCTACGGACGTCCGTTCAGAATATCATGTATTCAGAGAATACGTAACATTGAAGTACTGTAACGCATGAACAAAGAGCATGCACAACTTCAACAACTTGGGTACTTTGTCCATATCATTCGAAATGATAGATACAGACTCCTTACAAGGTGAAATGGAAGGAAGGAGAAGTAGAGGAATCTACGGGAATGATATGGGCTCAGTACCGCCAGTCTTTTCCTTAGTTGCCGAGAACAAGAACCAGATCGCCCTGATGACAGGCAACATCGAATGATGATATGGTACAAGAAGAAGAAATAGGGTTGGCGCGTCAGGAAGAGCATCCGGCCGTAAATGAGGACCAAATCCACATGTGCGACGTAGTCCGCACACACAACGACACAGATGTGACAAAAACGGTAGAAGAAGAAGAAGAAAAAGAAGGAAAGATTGGAACTGTGGCAACATGTTAAAACATTTCTTTATACTTTCCAGTGATATCTCCATTGAGTACAGCAGCCAACTGGGCGCTGCTCGACAAACATGTCAAAGCCATATAAAACTAGTATGGACGTTAATGTTCACTCACCCTGATGATATCTCCAACAAGAGATGCGATGAACATGTTGTCCAGCTTGACGTCCTCATTCTCCAGGATATCCTGGAAAGAAAACAACACAACCTTAAGATCACATACCTGCACAATGTAGAATGTTTCAATGAACGGGTGCCCATTGTCCAGGCTATACACAAAGTTAACGCGAGTATGAAAGGTGGTATTGGTAAAAAAGAGGTCGATATTTTCAATGGCTGGAGTTTCCTCTTTCCTTTGATACGTGTTTCAATGATTTTGGATGACTTCAAGTATTTATAAATTTAAAAACGCATGTTACTGCACAAGATATTTTTCCATTTCAGTTAAGACAAGATATCTATGGAACTATTTGCTCTAGAAGGCAGTAATTTACGTTGATTTCTGTAAACATCTTGCTTCATAATTAGTTACATCACTTTCCATCTCGTGTTTATGTGTTAAGAAACATGGAAGCATTCACATTTCGTAAGGGGTATTTGCATTTTAAGTGTGTTTTCTGAAAAACAACATTTTTATTACATGTGATGGAAATGATCTTTTGACTAGTTCTAATTAAAATAGGATTTAGTCCACCTTTTTCAACACATAATGTGAAGAAACTTTAAAATTAATGTATAGTAGTCTGAAATGGAGACATGTGCCGTCCGCTCCATCTGAGCACAACCCCTTCTTTATTTCTTAATTTTGCATCTTAAGTCTCGTCATAATTTTAACAGGTTCCATCTCACGTAACAGTAATTTTTATAACTCATAGAAGATTGACAACTACAAATCAAACTTGGTCTGCATTTGAGAAAAATATTAAGACTTTTAGTCATATAAGGCCCAGCAAACTTCCACTAGTTTGTTTTTTGATTTAACTAGAGGAGGGTTGGCCACGGCTCTACGCCTCTGCATTCGGGAGACGGGACAGTTCCTAGCATAAGCCACGGACACCAACCCCCTCACCTTCTCCGAGCATCTCCTTCACAGAACAAATCTCCCGGCCTGAGAGACGGCGTCACCGTCTAAGAGGCCCGCCTCTCCCTTAAGGGGAAGAATGAAAACATCTTTAGTAGTAGTACTAATTTATTTATTTATTTATTTATTTATTTATTTATTTATTTATTTGGGAAACCAAAACAGCGAGATGACGAATTACAGAGTTCTGTAATGAAAAATATGCTTATTAACAGCATTATTGATTTTTATATGAACCTTCAATGGTAGTGATACCACGCGCAGTTTCATTATAGATTTCTTTAAAAAAATTAAAATTCTTGATTTAAAATGCATCTTTTGATTCCTAATAAAGACAGAACCAAAAGTGTAGATCAGTAAATGTATTATGTATGAGCGTTGTATTACCTTGGACAGATCCAAAGAAACCTATCTGTTAAAGTTAACATTACAAGGATAGGCCTTTGGTAATCTCCTTGAAGTCTTTGAAGGTAATATTGAAGTACAACAATCCTGTTTGAAGGCATTCTCCTCTAAATTTACAAGGAATGTTAGTTAAAATGTTCACTGAAGTAACTCATAACCGGTTAGATATCTCTAACACTAAGAGGCCTTGTGGCCGCTGCTCAGCCGGAAGATTATCACGAAGGAAAGTTACGAGTTGCATACATTTTTGTGGTTCTCATAGTTGAGACAGTATTAGTTCAGATCGCTAATACTTATGCAACTCTCACTGCGGGTAGAAGACATTTTGCGCCTTGGTTTCTTTCCCTAATTATGAGGTGGCACATGATCAGCGTGACGAATTGCCTAGTCTTCATATCTCACCGTCAGGTAGATCCTCACGTTGAGTGGACCTCGAACAAGCCCTGAGATCCAGAGTAGAACCACGAATTCGCCGGGAAATGAACATAGAAGCTACTATTTTTTTAACATTTCGGCAGTGCAGACCTGTTGATGGTCATCACTGTGCTCTTCTCTCCATTAATTTGTCAGCCCATTTCGTTGCTAACCTCTTCAACTCTGCGAACGAGACTGATCATTTCAGCTTCTGAGGCTCCGTCAGTACATCTCAGGTTTTCAATAACTTTCCCACAGATTGTGGTAACACAATGCCACTTTTCCATTCTCCACGATCTAAAAAGTAGGGTTCGGTACACAGACAATGTATCTTCTATCTTGATGGAATCTCTCCGTATAATTTTAGCATTATCACCACTCTGAATGCCCACGACTGTAATACAAGTGTAGGCAGTACGGTAATTCCAGCCAAAATATGAAGTTCATATCGTTATCTTGGCGAATAAGGTAATTCTGGAAAATTGCTGTATATTCAATTATGAGCCCGCTGGTAACAATGCTAGATACATCTGTCGGTCTGTGAGTTGTTTCAGTCTCAACCTGATTATGTGACAATAAGTAGGTACCGGCATGTAATTACTAGAGGGGCGCCTAACCCGCTCTTCAGTAATGTAGCGAGAATAGCATAATTTCTCGCGGTTCAAACAGCCCTTACTCCCAAAGTTTATGCAAATCTCATAGCAGAACTGTTATGCAATACAGAATATACCTTGTTATTCGCTTCATTGATTTCACATTCTGTCCTATCAATGCCTAAACATCCGGGCTCTAATAATAATAATAATAATAATAATAATAATAATAATAATAATAATAATAATAATAATAATAATAATAATAATAATAATAATAATAATAATAATTTACGACGAAATCTGCTAGGTACCTATTCCCAATTCCAGTTCACCCTTCCTTGTTGTTTCCTCTTTTTTCTTTCCACTATTCCTTCATCATTACACTATGCTTTCTTCTTCTCTCCTCAGACCACTCTAGACCGAGTTTCCTGTTCTTTCTTCCTTGGGATCGTACCAATCTTACATCTTTCTTTTAAAATCTCTCTTTCTATAGTTTCCTCTTCTCTTATTCTCTTGTATCCAGCTCATTGTTGACCTTTTCTCCCGAAGGTACTTGACTATCTGTTTTGTAAATATGTTATCATCCATTCTATAGATATGCTAAATAAATGCAATCTTCTTTTCCTTATTGTTTCTGTTATATCTTCTTTGTTCTGGCATATGCCCTTCATCATTACTTTCCTTTCCTCTTGTCCAGCTCCTGTCAGAACGGAGTGTCGCCTCTTTTTTCACCACTCCTCTTCAGTAATTGTATTCCAGTCCTGTCTTCTTTTTCTTATACTGTTCTTCACATATTCTATCCATCTTCTTTTGGGCCTCCGTATTTGCCCTCTTTCCATCCATCTTATCCTCTTACACTTGTTTTTGTATCCTTCCCTCCTCCATCCTCATAACATAACCAAACAATTCCAATTTATTCTTTTCCATCCTATCACTCAATTTTTCTACCCTTATCCTCAACATTTCTTAGTCCGTCTCTCCTTATCTTCCCTACCATACTCCTCAGCAACTTCATCTCACTGATCTGAGTTTTTCCTTATTAATTATTACATTGTTCTGTCGTGTTCATTGTACGTAAGATTTTTCTCATGATTCTTCTTCCTAACACTTCCGGTTTATCAAAACTCTAGTTCAAAACTAGACATTGTCGGACTGAGTGGCTCACACGGTTGTGAACCCTACTTGCTAGGTTCGACCCTGGCTCAGTCCGGTGGTATTTGAAGGTGCTCAAATATGTCAGCCTCGTGTGAATAGATTTACCGGCACGTAAAAGAACTCCTGCGGGACTAAAGTCAGGCACCTCGGCGTCTTCGAAAACAGTAAAAGTAGTTACTGGGACGTAAAGCCAATAACATTATTTATTAAAATTAGTGCCTTATTTTTCGATTTTAAGATAATATTATTACTACCTTGAGGCTGCCCCTGGCACAGTACTCTGTCACTATACAGATGTTAGGGGGGTCAGTACAAGCTCCGATGAAGGCGTTCAGGTTGTCGTGACGTAGATCTCTCATCTGTAACACCAAGGAAGAAATTATCAGTTCATTCACCGTAAATCTAACGGGTGATCACTACACAATGATAAGTAATTTTTCCATTACTACTTATACAATAAATCAGAAAGCATTTATATCAGTTACGCTACAGCGACAAGGTATGATTTATTGCAGAATATTACTGAGTAAGGAAATACAGTAAATAAGAACACGTCAGACTAGGTCTTATTAAACAATTTGTTTTGCGTACCATTGACAGAGATAGGTCTTATGGTGGCAATGGGGCAGGAAAGGGCTAGGAGGGGGAAGGAAGCGGTCATGGCCCTTATTTAACACAGAATGAGTGAAAATGGGAAACCACGGAAAACTATCTCCAGGGCTTCGAACCCACTATCTCTCGAATGCAAGCTCACAGCTACATGACGCAAACCGCAGATCTACTTGGTCGGTAGACTAGGTCATATATTTAAAATTAGTAGAACATGAAAAAGTCATGTTATAAATTTCTCCATTAAAAACTCTGTTTGTCAAGAAGGCGAATTTCAGCTGTATTCTACACAACCATTGAATTAACTACCGGTACCAAAACAACCAAGAAATCAAATAATTATCAAACTTTCAAGTCAACACACCAACGAAAGTAACAGAACAAATGGCAGGCTCATTAAGAAATCAAATAACAAACTAAGTTACGAACCAAGATAATAAATACATACATAAGAGCTAGCAAAACAACTAACAAAATTAAATACATGGCAAACAATTAGATAACTAACAACAACTAAAACATATGAGCAACCAACTAACTGAGTGACTAGCACTGAATATGTTGCAACAGAGGAATGTCGGCAATTAAGTGCCGTTTTCAAAACCGACAAAAATGTATTTATGACTGGACATTACAAACAAATGGATCAGTTATTGACAGACTTTAGAGTTTTAACAAATAAGACACAAAGTGAATTATTACAAACGGCTATAAATAAATAAATAAATAAATAAATAAATAAATAAATAAATAAATAAATAAACAAATAAATAAATAAATAAATAAATAAATAAATAAATAAACAAACAAACAAACAAACAAACAAACAAACAAACAAACAAACAAACAAACAAACAAACAAACAAACAAACAAACAAACAAACAAACAAACAAACAAACAAACAAACAAACAAACAAACAAACAAACAAACAAACAAACAAACAAACAAACAAACAAACAAACAAACAAACAAACAAACAAACAAACAAACAAACAAATAAACAAATAAATAAATAAATAAATAAATTATCACTTATTAACCATTTATAAAGTGAGTGACAGCAAATCACCCCACACAGTAATCATCTTACTGATGTTCTGAACTTAAAATAATTGCTTATTTTACTAAAATGAATATCTACCGTAGTTGACGGGACAATCATTTAGCTGTCCTCAGCTACTTTCCGCCAATATTCAGACAGATTGTTTTACTCGGGACGCAACAGTAATCCCATCTATTGGAGATCATTGGCAGCACACATCACAACAATGGTCAGTGTTATGTTATTGTTGATCAGTTTTTTGGGCTTTCCATATTGTAGGACTTGACATTCAGTTTTCTTCAGACTGTGGAATATTACATCATGTAATATAGAGGCAGTCCTTCCTACTTTCATGTCTCCCTGTTGTCTTATTCTTCAAACGATTGTTCCTTAACGACTTTTTGTCATAGTTTACAATCATCTTCACATTTTTGCTTGTTGATACGGACAGATGTCGACACCGGTTTACGTCTTAAGACAATCGCCAGTCAACACGATTAAAAATGATTTCCATGTTAGCACTGCTCGGCGTTGATATGAACTAAGCAACAAAATTCTAAACTCATGAATTCTATTACCATAGTCGGTACGGTGGAACTGTATAAGAAATACTGTCAATGACTGGAATATGTAATACTTCTCGATAGGAACAATAAGTCTTTAAAATGTTACATTTTAGGAACCTTACCCTAAACTACGACGAATGAGCTTATTCATAACCTAGACTGTAGCACCTTATTCTCAGACATTACTTACTGATTTTCATTCGATTTGTTTCACCCACTTTCTCGTGTTTGGACTTAGCAACGAGCATCTACATTCACGAATCTCTCTGTTATCGTAGCCAATATGGTAAAACTGTACTAGAAATGTATAGTAAATTTAATTCTATATACCTTTACTTATGCAGTATTTATCGATAAGACCTAAAATAAATATTTGAGAATTGAATTTTAGTCCTTCCCCTAAACTACCATTTCACTCGGCGTGAATACAATTATTTATAGCATAGGTTATCCTGCATCACTCCCCGACTTTACATACCGATTTGCATTAAATGATATTCAGCCATTTTCTCGTGATGCGTGTGCATACATACATACATACATACATACATACATACATACATACATACATACATACATACATACATACAAAGATGACGGAAAATTAACATTAAAATTAAAAAGTGCATTTCCTTGTTACTGTAGGCACGACGATACAGAAATACCATTCTTTATACATTCTGGCCAATGTAAAGACATATCTCTTATTTTATATATACAGATAGATAACAATATTCAACACGGTCATTAAAAAAATATTACACTAACTGAAGTTTCATGCTTACCATCTTCAGTTCCTTCTTCATGCTCCGTGTGATGTCGATAGATTTCTTGTAGACTTTCTTGATGGCAAAGGCTCTTCCTTTGTAGATGCCTATCTGAGTGTAGATGGCCGAATATCGGAAGTCTGCGTCTGGGTTGGAACTCAGGGACACTTGGCTTGTACGGATCAGCGGATGGATAGCCTGAGGTAGACACAGAAAATGAGCAATAGTCGTTAGAGGAACACAAAGAAAATCCGCAACGGAAAGAAATATACACTTCAGGATCATAAAAGCAATCTACACTCATAGAAAAAATAGCAATGCATTATGTAAAATGATTCTTAACAACTTCATGGCTACTGTCCCGTTCATTATTCTGTTGTAATACAGTCTGCGATTTATTTGTTGACAACTGCGAGTCATCCGAAAATATGTGTAAAGAAGTAATGTATGTAACAAATTGTGTGAGGCCATGTTACCTAACAACAGCACCTTGGGAGCTTCACAGGCTGTGGGGGGGGGGCGATAGAATAACACGCACGGTATCCCCTGCCTGTCGTAAGAGGCGACTAAAAGGGGCCCCAGGGGCTATGAACGTTGGAGCGTATGTTGGCGACCACGGGGCCCTTAACTGAGTCCTAGCATTGCTTCCACTTATTTGTGCCAGGCTCCTCACTTTTATCTATCCTATCCGACCTTCCTAGGTCAACTCTTGTACTTTTCTGACCCCAACGCTATCAGGTTTGCGAGGGCTAGGGAGTCTTTCATTTTCAAGTCCTTCGTCGCCCTTGTCTTCCTTTGGCCAATACCTTCATTTTTCGAAGTGTCGGAACCCCTTGCAATATTTTCTCTCTGATTAGTGTTATATAGAGGCTGGTTGCCTAGTTGTACTTCCTCTTAAAACAATAATCACCGAGCTCGATAGCTGCAGTCGCTTAAGTGCGGCCAGCATCCAGCAATCGGGAGATAGTGGGTTCGAGTCCCACTGTCGGCAGCCTTGAAGATGGTTTTCCGTGGTTTCCCATTTTCACACCAGGCAAATGCCGGGGCTGTACCATAATTAAGGCCACGGCCGCTTCCTCCCAACTCCTAGGCCTTTCCTATCCCATCGTCGCGATAAGACCTATCTGTGTCAGTGCGACGTAAAGCAAACAGCTTAAACTCTAAAACAATAATCACCACCACCACCACCACCACCGATCTGTTTGGCATGGACATCCCTCAATGTTTCACATCACAGCCTGCATCGTTGCTAGGTAACATCGCGCCACACATTTTATTGAGAGACGTATTTATGATCACTCGATTTTCCCAAAGGAAATTTTATCAGATTTTTAAAAACATGTCAAGGAATTTAGCATTTTAGTCACATGGAGTTCCTGAGTTGTTTTAAATTCACACTCAATTTCCTTTCTTTCAATAATTCCGGTCAGCACTACTACTAAGAAGGTAGCACTATTGTATTTCTCCTCATTCAAGGTTGCCAGTTCCAAGAAATTTATTGTAAACTGTTTCACCCGAACTCCACTGATACATCGTTATAATGAAATGGCGTATGGCTGTTAGTGTCCGGAGTGTCCGATGACAAGTTCGACTCACCAGGTGCAGGTCTTTTGATTTGGCACCCGTAGGCGACGTGCGCGTCGTGATGAGGATGAAGTGATGATGAAGACGACACACAGCCCTCGTGCCACTAAAATTAACCAATTATGGTTAAAATTCCCGACCCTGCCGGGAATCGAACTCGGGAACCCTGTGACCAAAGGCCAGTTAGTCCGGAGCCGGACATAAACCGTTCATGCTATTGCAATGAACGCGAGACTTCGCTGAACTTTTCCGTTCTATCCACCAATTCGAGCCCATATTTCATTGCCTGTTATTTCAGCATCATTGTCAACACTCTTAACAACTTTTATTGAATTGAGGCTGGTCAACAAAATGCTGGGATCATTTACTACCGTTTTACACGCTCATTTCAAAACCGATGTTCTAAAATTCTCTATGTACTGACGTAAAACAGAATTACAACAACTTTCAAATGCAGGTGGGCTCACTAAATGCGACAGAACAAGCTGCCACATCTTCCACACGTGTGACACGTGTAGCAAATGTGGATTTGATCAAGTTTTACGGTTGGATGCCCTATCTGACTCCGACCACATATGGAATGATGTATTTAATACAGCCTGCTTCAGTTGTGGTTAGTAGTGAGCTGTGCGTTAATGAAGTTATTTGTACCAAAACGAACATTAGCACCCAGTTCCCGAGAAGGACGAGTTAACCAGACGCGGCTAAATTCCTGGCCCGTCTGCAAATCGAACCCGGGACTCCATGAATCCAAGGTATCATTTTGCCAACGAGTCTGACGAAACAAAAATTAATTATGTTTTAACTTTTCTATTTTTAGTTGTAACTGCTTTCAAAAAATAATTTAATATCGTAAAATGATTATATTTTAAGCTTCGGAAATCTACAACAAGAGTAGGTATCAAGAGAACGGAATAATCCTTTTCAAAGTGTTAATTAAAAGCATTCTATTTTAAAGCCTTAATCCAACATTCTATAATCCCCACATCACCATTCGATTGTCTAGCTTTCGAAACATCGTGTAGAGACATTAGGATCTTAAACTCGGAGTCATAAAGATTCACCGTTTATTTACAATGTCTCCTAGGCAAGGAGGTAGTTAAATAACGAAGTTCGCTCTCCTCAGGGAGGTAGCGTGGGTGTCGTCAGGATTTATCTTAATTACCACCTTTGAGTTTCTCACAAACAAGACACTAATTAGGGAGAATTTGTTCTTAACTGAGAATGGTCGCTCTAATTGATGAGCTTCTGTAAGTAACATTCCACTGGTAACTTCACATTCAGACTCTGCACCTTAATGCTCAGACTCAGTGGCATGAATCCACAATAAACGTTAGTTTTTGAAAATAATTAGTTCGCATCTCATGAGCATCGTTTAAAAAGTCCTATGCCTTACCAATGAAGCTAATTTCTCTATCCATTGTCAGAATATTCATCTCCTCATAGGAGCTGCAGTTCACTAGAATCGTGAGGTTCTTTATGTATGGAAGTCTTGGTCGCTCTCTTCCTTAGAGCTGAGGTGTTGTTCGAATACGTATGATGGAAGTGTAACCCAGCAAACAGTACAGGCTGTGATGTAAAGTATTGTTACCTAGTAAGAGTGCAAGGTGTGATGTAAAGTATTGTTACCTAGTAAGAGTGCAAGGTGTGATGTAAAGTATTGTTACCTAGTAAGAGTGCAAGGTGTGATGTAAAGTATTGTTACCTAGTAAGAGTGCAAGGTGTGATGTAAAGTATTGTTACCTAGTAAGAGTGCACGCAGTGATGTAAAGTATTGTTACCTAGTAAGAGTGCAAGGTGTAATGTAAAGTATTGTTACCTAGTAAGAGTGCAAGGTGTGATGTAAAGTATTGTTACCTAGTAAGAGTGCAAGGTGTGATGTAAAGTATTGTTACCTAGTAAGAGTGCAAGGTGTGATGTAAAGTATTGTTACCTAGTAAGAGTGCAAGGTGTGATGTAAAGTATTGTTACCTAGTAAGAGTGCAAGGTGTGATGTAAAGTATTGTTACCTAGCAACCGTGCAGGCTTTGATGTAAAGTATTGTTACCTAGTAAGAGTGCAAGGTGTGATGTAAAGTATTGTTACCTAGCAACCGTGCACGCAGTGATGTAAAGTATTGTTACCTAGTAAGAGTGCAAGGTGTGATGTAAAGTATTGTTACCTAGCAACCGTGCAGGCTTTGATGTAAAGTATTGTTACCTAGTAAGAGTGCAAGGTGTGATGTAAAGTATTGTTACCTAGTAAGAGTGCAAGGTGTGATGTAAAGTATTGTTACCTAGTAAGAGTGCAAGGTGTGATGTAAAGTATTGTTACCTAGTAAGAGTGCAAGGTGTGATGTAAAGTATTGTTACCTAGTAAGAGTGCAAGGTGTGATGTAAAGTATTGTTACCTAGTAAGAGTGCAAGGTGTGATGTAAAGTATTGTTACCTAGCAACAGGGCAGGCAGTGATGTAAAGTATTGTTACATAGCAACCGTGCAAGCTTTGATGTAAAGTATTGTTACCTAGCAACCGCCAAGCTATGTCTTATAGCTGGTGGTCATGTCAAATTAGCAACCATTTATTGATGACCATGACAGAGAGACACACACATATATATATGTGATCATTTGATTTTGGCAATAGGGAAATTTCACACCATGTTTAAAATAATTTTCCGTTTCATTACGTTGCAAATGACATTGGTGTGTGCCATTAAGTGTCCGAAAAATTTCATCCTAATTTTCTATCCTTGTCTGATGCACTTCTCAGTACTACGGTGTTACTTACTCTTTCAGCCCAGCTTTTTCGGCTTAATCATCTCCAAAACCACATCTCAACTGTTTCCACGTGCACAAAGGTTCTGTTAAGAATTTTGTGTAAACATCAGGAACACGGCACACCAGAACCCTTAGAATTTACGTTTTTCTCATTAAATTTCATAATGCGTGGTTACTGTACATCTATTGTACAGAGGGGACTTCATATGAACGCCATCTGGAAATAGGCCACGAGGTCGGCCCAAGAAACGGAGGCTTGATCGCCTTCAAGAAGACATGCGCCATGTTCAACTCGTTCCAAACGATGCACTTAATGGAATCAAGTGGAGACTGTCCACTGGGGGGCAAGCGATAAGAAAATGATGATCAATCAATCAATCAATCAATCAATACTGATCTGCATTTAGGGCAGTCGCCCAGGTGGCAGATTCCCTATCTGTTGCTTTCGTAGCCTTTTCCGAAATGATTTCAAAGAAATTGGAAATTTATTGAACATCTCCCTTGGTAAGTTATTCCAATCCCTAACTCCCCTTCCTATAAATGAATATGATGATGATGATGATAGATCAGTAGATCACGAATTTTGGAAATAAAAGGTTAAGAATGTAAACTAATTTGATTATTTGGAAGTGTGGTGTAGCCCGCTGTACCGTAATGCAGGGAGGCTAACGTAAATTCTAGGAGTTCTAATGGGTCGTGCCCCTAGTGTTTATGCAACACTCATAGCATAACCGATGTGCAGGCAAGACTGTACGTATTTCTGCCTAAGATTCCAGGCACTTACGATATATGAAATGGCGTATAGCTTTTTGTGCCGGGAGTGTCCGAGGACAAGTTCGGCTCGCCAGGTGCAGGTCTTTTGAATTGACTCCCGTAGGCGACCCGCGCGTCGTGAAGATGACACATACCCCCAGTACCCGTGCCAGCGAAATTAACCAATGATTGTTAAAATTACCGACCCTGCCGAGAATCAAACCCGGGACCCTGTGACCAAAGAGCAGCGTGCTAACCACTGAGCCATGGAGCCGAACGGCACTTATGTTAATACGGCAGCGTCACTCAGTAATCCAAGTACTCTCAGATATTTTCGGCAATACAGTAGCAAGTTTATGAATTCCGAATAAAAGCAAAGTCATCTCCGGACAGGTCATGAAGGCCCTGGGAGTGGTGGAAGGTGAAGGCTTCCACTATTGGTAACCTCGGCACTTGATGGGGTAGAGTGGATAGCCTTTGTCCCCAGGAATTAACCTGGTACTCATTTTTGGTGTAGGCTGAGTGAATATCAGGGCCACATGCACCTCCGGAAGTGAAAATCTCATTTCTTAAATTTTACGACTTCCTGACAGGGATTCGAATCTTGGCCAGGCAGCCCCTTATGAATTCCGAATACATCCAGAAAATGTGCCCAACTGTAAATACTATTAATACGAGGATATGCTACTTACCTTAGTAATTTTAGTCCCCAGTGAGTTACTGATCCCGTTGTTTTCCTCGTTCATCTGGATTTCCTTGTAGTCCACCTTCCACAGAAGGCTGTCCAGTTCCTGCTCGTAGCGCCAGTTGCGGTAAAGAACGAGCGAGACGATGGCCAGGACGAGGGCGAGGCCTCCAGCGACACCCCCAATTATCTCTCTAGTGTGAGCTGGAAGAAGACATCAGGTAAATAAATAAATAAATAAACAAATAAATAAATAAATAAATAAATAAATAAATAAATAAATAAATAAATAAATAAAGCAGAGGAGAAAATCTATCATACATGAGAATGACGAAGAAATCCACTAATCGGAAAATACTTTATCGAATAGTTTTGATAAAAATGGGAGATAAAGAAAGGGATCAAAGATGAAATGAACGAAAACGGAACATGTAGAGAAACAAAGAATGATAGGAAAATGTTCATTCTCTAAAACATTAAAATTCAGGAAAAATAAAGTGTATTACTAGCGGTTGTTTATTACTCTCTTACTTGCATTTTGAGACTGTTATGATGAAGGTTGCTGACGGGGCGAGGAAAATGATAATGCTGTCAAGAGATACGCCACCAAACCACTGATGGCGCGGCTGTAATGGCTTCGTGTGAAGGAGCTCTACTAAAATACTGTAAAGGTTTAACAGTGCTCGGAATTTGAATTTGTCTGTCGAATTTCACGGCTGTACGGCTTGTCGATGTTAGGGATGACGCACACAGAAAGGAAGAGGATGGAGGAGCAGCCTACGAGATCAATATTGGAGGAGGAGAAGAACACCTGTTGCTTGCCTGCTCGAGTTTTTATTTCCCCTGGGTCTCTAACATGGAGCCGCCAGTGGCTTGTTTATTCTCGAACCTCAGCGCGTGCTAGACCAACACTGGAGAACGTTCTACACCTGATTTCCAGGCAGGAGCAGTGTAGATTACCTAGCAGGCTGGTCATTAAAATGGAAGCAGAAGAAATGAACATGGCATTGGAATTTCGGAAACATGATGAGATTTGTTAAGTAGAGATTTGCAAATTGAATAACGAAAGAGTCCACAATAAAGAACTAGATTTATCCAGTCTTTACACTCCTTTCAGCAGCCTTTCTTGAAATCGTGGTAAATACAAGTGACATTTTTCATATGGAAATTCAGTCCTGCTGTTTCGTATACGGTACATTGTCAATTGTTGGGTGCTACGGCTATGAATAGGAGAGAGGGCTTAGGCCCCTCAATTATGCAAACTTTTGTACACACACGCGAGGCGGGTGACGTAACCTGAATACTTCGTTCAAGATGGTTTCAAGTGTCTAAAATATCTGCTCCCTTGTTACGAACCTGGCTTGATAAAAATAATGCCTGATCTTTTGACTTTCGCTTTTTCTTTGAAGTGGATGAAATCTGATTCGAATAAGATTATTACAATTTTGCTTCATTGAAGGCACAAAACGAGATCATTGAAAGAAAGCATTCGCTAGCAAAAAATTATTCCAATTATAGAGGATGCAAGGTAGAAAGGAGATGCTTCGTGTGACGCGTGGTGCTGACTGTTCGTAACTAAGAGTGACGATGAAATACAGTGTAACAATCTAATTTGACCGATGGAAGGCATTAGGAAGGCTGTAGTGGCTGTAGCTAGAATATACTGAGGAAGGTTCCGAATATTATTACAGTAATTATTATCAAGGCGGATGACACTCGGTCTCCCGTGTTTACGCTGGCTTAACAGCACTGTATCCACCTCACCTGCTTTATCAAAAGTACTGCGACTACTAAGCTATGGTTGAAATGTATTAAAACCGTTTCAATAAAGTCATTTGAAGATGAAACCAGGAAATACATAGGTCTGTATTTTTCTTATTAACTTCTACTGACTTACTTTTCTCAAGTTTCGTGTTGGAAATGTGAATAAAATCTCCCGTACAATTAACTGCTGTGGATCTTAAAACTCGAATTTCAATAATCCCATGAATTTAGAATTTGGTGTTGTGTGTGAGTTTATTCCTCGTAGAGTTTGCTTTACGTCACACAGACATAGATAGGCCTTACGGCAACGAAAGGATAGGAGAGGATTAGTAGTGGGAAGAAAGCGGCCGTGGCCTTAATTAAGGTACAGCTACCGCATTTGCTGGTTTGATAACGGGAAACCATGGAAAGCCATCTTCAGGACAGCCGGGTCCAAACAAACTCTCTCCCGAATGGAAGCTGTCAGTATGTGACCAAAACCAAGTGCCACTTCCTCGTTCTGTTGATACTTTAATTTATATTCTATATAAAATATCACCTACAGAAAAAGTGAACAGTAAAAAACAACTACATTGATATGTACATCATTATAGACCGTTATGCCTTTCTGCGTTCAGTCTGCAAACCTCTGTGAATTTACTACCCTCCACCATAATCCTCTGTTTCTGTGGCCTCATTTAGTTCTATACTTCTTATCTTTAAATGATTAGAAACTCAGCTTAACCATCGTCATTTAGATCTCCATCTACTTCTCTTACCCTCCATGACTTTGTCGATTATTGTCTTAGGTAACCTATCCTCCTCCATTCGCGTCACATGACCCCGACACCGAAACCGGTTTACGCGTACAGCTTCATCCATTGAGTTCATTCCTAACTTATCCTTACAAGTCATTAATCTCATATTTGGTCCGTATTAACGACAGTGATTACATATAATTTTAAAAAATATTTGTTTAATGTCAACCTAGTCAATACTTACAATTACCACTATTGTGGTTAAATGATCATAAATAATTGAAAAATCGTGAACATGTTTCGCCCTTCTTAACGGGCATCATCAGCACTATGAACAACTTTAAATATAATAGTTACATTTAAGACTGTCTTACAATAATCAATCATATAAGATTGGAATAAAATGTGACATTAAAAGTTGTTTTTGATACCATTATTAAAAAGTTATAAGTAAATCTTATAAACAACAAGTTAAAACAATTGTAGGTCAATCTCATAATCTAGTCTAAAAATATATATGTTAATATATATATATATTATATATACATATAATATATATATATATTATATACATATATAATTTTAGACTAGATTATGAGATTGACCTACAATTGTTTTAACTTGTTGTTTATAAGATTTACTTATAACTTTTTAATAATGGTATCAAAAACAACTTTTAATGTCACATTTTATTCCAATCTTATATGATTGATTATTGTAAGACAGTCTTCAATGTAACTATTATATTTAAAGTTGTTCATAGTGCTGATGATGCCCGTTAAGAAGGGCGAAACATGTTCACGATTTTTCAATTATTTATGATCATTTAACCACAATAGTGGTAATTGTAAGTATTGACTAGGTTGACATTAAACAAATATTTTTCAAAATTATATGTAGTAACTTATCCTTGTCTTCTCATCCCGAGTACACTCCTGCCATTGTTCCCACCTCTTTGTACCAGCAATCATTCTCGTTACTTTCACGTCTCTTACTTCCAACTTATGAATAAGGTATCCTGAGTCCACCCAGCTTTCGCTCCTGTAGAACAAAGTTGGTCTGAAAACAGACCGATGTAAAGATAGTTTCGTCTGGGAGCTGACCACCTTCTTACAGAATACTGTTGATCACAATTGCGAGCTCAATGCATTAGATTTGCTGCACCGAGCGAGCCCCACTGTCGGCAGCCCTGAAGATGGTTTTCCGTGGTTTCCCACTTCCACACGAGGCATTAATTAAGGATAGGGTTTGTTCCTTCCTGCTCACATCCCACCGTCGTCATATGGACATAACGTACAGATATTTGCTGCACCTTTCTACAATCTCAATTACTATCTTCCACATCGTAAATACCTGCAATGATCTAAGGATACTTCCCTTCTGACACCACTTTAGTCTTGGGAAGGTTAATTTCCATATCATACTCACTGCAGCTGTTTTCAAGCTCGAAGATAAAGTAAACAACAACAGAAAGAAAAACCTAATGGCCGAAGTTCTGTACAACGCCAATAACATTTTAGACGTACATAACGTAGACAGTCTGTTATACTGGCAAGAGCGGGAATCAATTTAGTCCGGGAGCCAATTCGAACTGGAATAGCTTTCCCCGCAAATTATTTCAAAAACTCAACGCGACTCTGTCAGGGTGACGTGGTAGGAAGTGCCGTCTAGACCGCCGTTCCGGCGGGAGTGACGTAACTTCCAGTGGTTATGATAGGCGGCGCGCCTAATGTTCATGCAAGCCTCATAGCAAAGCTGTTGTTCGGACTGCAGTATACTTGTCACTTGGTTCAGTGAAATGAAATGGCGTGTGGCTTTTAGTGCCGGGAGTGTCCCAGGACAAGTTCGGTTCGCCAGATGAAGTCTTTTGATTTGACGAACCCGGGACCCCTGTGGTCAAAGGCCACAATTTAACCATGGAGCCGGACACTCGGTTCAGTAAGTTTGCATTATAGACTATAAATGCCTAAACAGTAATGATTACACTATGTCTTTGCTTGTATCATTTAACCTCCGCGCCCCATTAATTTATTCAAGAACTGAGGTCGAAAGACTTCGCATTCTTCTGTATTCACTCTAAATTAACCGCGAAGTAGTTAAAGGAACACTCTACAAGACACTTCCAATCCGGAATTCCAATTATGTAGGGGAGAAAAATGATCCTAGTATGGTAATTTTAAAGTTCACTCCGCTGAAGTAATTGTACACAGAGTGAAGTTAGTGGGGCGGATGGCTCTTCTTCACGCTGTAATCATTAAACATGCAAAATATATTGTAATAAGGACGAAAACCTTCAGGACGTAGTGATGAATCTGATTCACTATATTATTCGTACTCGAACGGTTAGCTGCCTTCATTAGAGAATCGGGTTCGAGTTCTTACACACCGGGCGAGTTGGCCGTGCACGTAGAGGCGCGCGGCTGTGAGCTTGCATCCGGGATATTGTAGGTTCGAATCCCATTATCGGCAGCCCTGAAAATGGTTCCGTGGTTTCCCATTTTCACACCAGGCAAATGCTGGGGCTGTACCTTAATTAAGGCCACGGCCGCTTCCTTCCAAGTCCTAGGCCTTTCCTATCCCATCGTCGCCATAAGACCTATCTGTGTCGGTGCGACGTAAAGCCCCTAGCAAAAAAAAAAGAATCTGTACAGTCCGCAGATTTTAATTATGGACTGAGGTCTGTCTGAGCAACTAGCTGATACGAAAGGCAGCGATTTCGTGAAAGAACGTTTCACGCTAATCACGTATATTTCTAGTACATGCAGGCCACATGGCTGTACAACAGCTTATAGCGGCGCAAATCTGTTTCTTGTACAAAAACAAACCCTTTATGGTTACTCCAACTGCTTACGAGTGTTTGCTTTCCTTTGAGGGTATATGTTTTGCTCTGGGAGTCTCATGTCGGGGGTCATCTGAAATTAGCGGTACAAAGTGTGTGACGCGATGTTACCTAACAACCGTGCAGGCTGTGATGTGAAGTTCTGATGGATGGCCATGACTGAGAGCCATACAGAAGGTTCTTTTATCTCATCATACTAGAGAACTGTCATAGGCTCTGAGTCAGTTTCCGCACTTCCTACACTCGTCGGCTCCAAATTCCAGACGTCTCTGGAAAACAATTCACTAGATGCAAATAAGTATTACTTGTTATCAATCTTTGTTCCATTTATTCAAAAGCATATTGACGAGCATTTGATTTGTCTACAGGGAAATTTGACACAATTTCTTGGTCCAAGTTGTTCCCGTCGTACAGCTGTCTCAGTGAATTTACCATATGTGAATTTTCGATCTAGTTTGTAACATTCTACAGGGAGTACAAATTACAATATTCGTTCATATGGTTCATCTGTGTGCGCTCAGAGGACATGATTATTTAGGCATTAATAGCGTGGAATGAGAACTCACTTAAGCGAGTATTAAGAAAGGCAAGGGCCCTATATTTCCTCCCGTTAGGGCATTTCGAATGTTGTGGACAAGGCTAGAAATTGGTATATATGTTATTTACGGGCAAGTTACAATGAAACCGTTATAGCATAAGGTATCAGTATTTGACATAAACACTACAAAAACGAAAGTATACAAAATGTGTTCGTAATTTCGCCGCCACCTGATTTATGAGAAGTAAAATTAATTTTTAATTTTTAAGTTTTTTCCTTTCTAGCATTGTAAAATACTTTCTCTATAATGAATTTCTTGAGGGCCATATATGGCAAATGTTTTCTTGCTGTTCCTTTTTTACATAGACATTCAGCGTTACTTCTGGGCTGTGAAATGCTTTCCTTGCACGTTTCCTTGTCCCTCACTGCCTTAATAGATTTTTCATGGCCTCATTATCCTACCGATTGAGTTTTCCCATCTTCGTAAGTAAGGAAGAAAATGAATGGGGACGAAATTACGAACATCACTGATTTATTATAAGAGCCGCTACAGTAATTCACGTCAACCATCTCACTGTAGCGATTATACGCGGGGAACTAAATCCACTACAGTATTTCATACAAAAATCAATGCTGACACTAGGAATAACAGACTCTTAATTTGAATGCTGCACTAACTCAGCTCAACATGGAAAATGAATGCTCATGGAAACTAAACGTGGTGTCAACTCTCACAAGACAACGCGATGAGGATACGCACGTGCGCGCGGCTGAATATTAGGTACCAACTGTGCAAACTGGAAATACCTAGAGGGATGAAATTAGGTGTGGGGACGGAATTTGGCCACCTGCCTTATACCGTAGCCTGCATAACAGTTCTGCAATGAGATGTGCGTAAGTACCAGCGGTATGAACAATTAGAAACCCTAGACTTTATGTTACTCTCGCTCCATTATCGAAGAGCGGGTTAGCCTACACTAGCTACTAACCTATTACTGGGCTCTAGTGACGCTTTACGTCCAGAGTGAGAACAGCGCGGAATTTCCAACAAGTAAAGCAAAAATTATCACTTTAGTGACCGTCGCGTACACTATTTTATTTTATACTGTGGTCAATTTACCTATTATTAATTAAATAAATTCAATTATAAATAATTTCGTTTCGTCTTCACGCAAATAATCCGTGTTTGACCTATCCAGTGACATTTTCTTGCTATGTTTCATATGTGTTGCTATGAAAAACATGAGATGTGTGTACATGCAGGTATTTGGTAATAGAACATCATCAAAATTAATGTTATTTAAAGCTATGAACAGTCCATTATGCTACCAGAGTCGAGAACACGGTCCTCTAGTCCTGGATTAATGAAGGCAATACCAACTTCATATACTGTGATATATGCGATATTCATTTGTCGGAACTGCTTTAACCCTGACAATATCTAGGAATTCAAAGAGGAAATTTTGCTATAGATAAGCAGCGCTGCAGTGAGATTGCATCCGGGAGATAGAGAGTTCGAACCCCACTGCCGGCAGCTCTGAAGGGGATTTTTCGTCAATCATCAATCAGTCGCTACTGACCTGCATTTAGGACAGTCGCCCAAATGGCCGATTCCCTATCTCTTGTTTTCCTAGCCTTCTCTTAATTGATTGCAAAGACATTGGAAATTTATTGAACATTTCCATTGGTAAGTTATGCTAATCCCTAACTCCCCTTCCTATAAACGAATATTTGCCCCAATTTGTCCTCTTAAATTCCAACTTTATCTTCATGATGGGATCTTTCCTACTTTTAAAGACATCACTCAAACTTATTCGTCTGCTGATGTCATTCCACGTTATCTCTCCAATGACAGCTCGGAACATACCGCTTAGTCGAGCAGCTCGTCTCCTTTGTCCAAAGTCTTCCCAGCCCCAAGTTTGTAGCATTTTTTGTAACGCTGCTCTTTTGTCGGGAATCACCCCATTTTCACACCAGGCACAGGCCACGGCCACTTCCTTCCCACTCCTAGCACTTTCCTATCCCATCGTCGCCATAAGACTTATCTGTGTCGGTGCGACGTAAAGCAAGTTTTAAAAAACATCGCTGCAATGTGGCGGCTAAACAATTCAACGAGGTTAAGTTTAGTGTTCCCTGATTCATAATCTCTCTGACTATCCGTGTTTACATTAGTCTGAAGTGGAGTGGTGTGGCACTCGTAAGAACTTAGATACCACTAGTATCATATCGAATAAATGTTATCTTCCTTGTCATTACGAAGACTCTGTTATGATGAGTTTCATCTAACATACATTCTTAAACAATAACAAGTCACAATGGTTGTTAATGTATTAGGCACAATTTTAATATTAATATCTGTATAAACATCAGCAAATTGGTGACCCTGACGTGATTATACGTGATATACGAATATTTTTGTGAATAACGTAAACATAATCATTTTTACAAGAGATGAAACTCATCATAACACAGTCTTTGTTATGACAAGTAAGATACATTTATTCGATATGATACTAGTGGTATCTTGATGCAGACCACTGCCACACTAGCTAGAGTAACGTCACTTTCCGTACACTTTTGAGACGGAAATACGAGTAAGTCAATTTCGTAAATAATTATGTCACTCAGCAGGGAAGACCGTAATTTATAGCAACGGTTCTCAATCTGGGGGCGTCCCCACCTCCGTAAATTCGTTGGAGCATTTCAGGAGAGGCGGTAGTGAGCAACGAGAATCACACACACAAATTTGCTAAAAAGTAGAAACTCGTGACAAAGAAACAATTTACTACAAAAATTTATCTTCGTCACCGCTAAATTGTACACGTAGAATTATTGTACTTTATAGTAATCCTGTGATAAAAAATTCGTGTTTATTAATTGTATAATGAAATGTGTAATTTTTTTTATAAAAATACAAGAACTTTTATCATGAAGAATAGTAAAAATTATTGAGTTTTTGTAATGTCTACACAAACCTTTTCTGTGTATATAAGAAGTATAATAAAATAACTGATAAATATGAATGCATGGTAAATTTACAGAAAGTATAACATTTTAGTTTTATTTTCAAATTGTATTGTGCAGCTTCCATCAACATATCAATCTGATTCTGGATTTTCTACGCTGGCTTACATCAAATCAAAATACCGAGCAGAGCTGCATGTTGACAGTGATGTGAGTTGTGCACTCTCAATATTAATTAGTTCTGTTCTTACAAAACAAAATCAAATGATGTAGTTTGAAATGATACTTGCAGAGAGTGTAGAATCCCCCGTAATTGTTTTTTATTCTTTTGCATTCTTATTTGTAATATTCACGACTTTCTTCGTAAAGTGATTGCATTACAATTGTTTACTTTGAAACACGTAGCATTGTGTATTAAGCACTCATAATCAATACTGTAAGAATAAAGTCATTATGCAATATTTTTGAGATATTAACAGTAACATAAAAGTAGAACTTTTGTAAATCAGTAATTCATTACACCGGCGTGAAATAATTTGCGCATGAAAAGAGGGCGCAGGCCGACAAAGGTTGAGAACCACTGATTTATAGTGTACCATAGATAATTATGTGTTTATTTAAACTGATGGCGATGATGATGATGCTTATTTAAAAACGCCTAACATGTAGGCTACCGACCCTTTATTTAAACTATTTTTGTGTCACTTTCTATTGTTTATTTACATTTGTGTGTCCTTGGTGTACGCTCCTCTTCTGTATATACACTATTTTCTTTTCCACTAAATGTTAGTTTTATAAATACAGTTCTGTGACTGATTGCATTCTTTCCATAGCGAGTGGGATTTTAACTTTCTCCCCATCATCTTTTTCTTCTGTTGAGGTTATCCGGGGTTCACATTATTGTATTGTGAACGTCCCACAGCTGGAAGTCCCCGGGTACAGTGACCGTAAGCTCTGGCGGGTTATTTAGTCCAAGATAAATTGGTCTTGGCACCAGCAAGTGCATAACAAAATGATATTCACCTGTGAGTACGTCTTAATTTAAGGGCACATTTGTCAGTTGCAGCTGCTCCACCAGCGATACCCAACTCTTTATCGCTGTCTTCTACTCTCCTAATAACATTTTCCGTATTTCTTTCTCTCTTACTGGATTCCTTCCTTCCTACCGTCCTTCCTTCCTCCGTTCTTACCTTCCTTCTTTTCTTCCCTTTTTCCTTTCGTTGTGGCCCGGCTGAGTGGCACACCGGCCTTCTGACCCCAACTTGGCAGGTTCGATCCTGGCTCAGTCCGGTGGTATTTTAAGGTGCTCAAATACGTTAGCCTCGTGTTAGTAGATTTACTGGCACGTAAAAGAACTCCTGCGGGACTAAATTCCGGCACCTTAGCGTCTCTGAAAACTGTAAATGTACCTAATGGACGTAAAGCCAATAACAGTATCATTTCTCCCTATTTATCATTCCTTTGCACGCATCATCGTCTATATGCTCTATTTACTTTCCCCTACTTCTATCTCTGTCTCATTCTGTCTCTCATTTTGTTTTCTTCTTTCACTAAATTTTCTCCTCCTGCTCTTGTTTTTCCTGCCTTCTCTCTTTTCCACTATTTTTCGCTATTTCATATATACTGATGTCCTTTTCCTTTCCTCTATTCTTAATCTCTCCCGTTTCCTATCGCTTTCTCTCACTTCCATATACCTTTTCCTTTTCTTTGCTTTTCAAATTCTATCTATCACCTTTATTATCCCCTTACTGTTTCTCTTTCTTTCGCTCGATTACTCAATTTAGTATCTTCTTCTTATTCTTTTATGTTTGCTTCTGATAGTCCTCTTCACAATTCGTCACCATCCCATTTTTCTCCTCTCTTTAATTATCACTTTGATTCGCCTTCTTCTTACTAACTGCGATCTCTCGTGTTTTCGTTTCGTTCTTCTGACATTCCGATTTTCTTACCCTGTAATTTGTTTTCTCAACCTCTCACTCCCCATCTCCATAAGACGAACTATCCTCGGCAGAAGACAGCAGCTCAGTTCTGCAGTTGTACTTGTTACAATACGTTGCATGTCAAATCTGTCCTCTTTTTGTAGCCCAGTGATGGCTAATTCAGGAGACTCTATGATATCAAGCCAACAGGCCATCGTACTCGACATAAATCGCGGCTCAGTATGCCCTAAGTGATGCTGTCATGAAGCCAGAGAATGTTAAATTTCACAAAATGTAGATGATCACACGAAGAATAACTGATGGAAAATATAATATTACATTCCAACAAAACTGAAAATAGCGGGAGTGTTCCTTTAGCAGCAATATAAGGAACTCATAGTCCACCATGTGGCGGGTACGTTTTTATAATTATTTAAGAAAGATAAAGGTGACCGTGGAAGAGACATATTCAAGTGCTGAACAACGAGACGTATACACTGGATGGTACAAAGGGGGAAGATATAAGTAGCAATGAACAAGCAGTCGGAAAATATACCAGGACACTAGCGAATGAACAAGAATTTACAACTTAGCATGAACAAAGACAGCTAGTTCTTTTTTATTGGCTAGTTGCTTTACACAGATAGGTCTTACGGCGACGATAAGAGAGTTAGTTGTATAGACGAGTTGGAGAGGGGAGGTACAGGGAAAATCATGAGACACAGCACTATAATCGCCGGGAACATCCATGAAGAGTGTAGAGTCTGATGTCATCAGAGTCCAACACAGGGGATCGGTTGGCAGTGTGCGGAGGAAACGCCAAGAAGACAGCAGCGGAAAATAACGAATACAGCGGAGATGAGTTAACGATGTTACAACAATAGTTCTCATTTTCACACTGGGAAATGTAGGGGCTCTAAGGCCACGGTCGTACCTTCCCAGTCGTAGCCATTTTTTCTTGTCGTTTCGATGGGGCATAAAACAACTATTTGAAAAATGTGAATTTCTGATGACTTCACCGCCACGTACCCTTAAGATCACTCCATTTCAATCAACCTAAAGATGAGATTAGTTCAAACTCTGGTTTTCTCTGTCTTCCACTACGGCGCTGAAACGTGGACCTCGCGGGTGCAGATATGAACTCACTTGAGATGTGGTGCTGGAGAACAACGCTTCTCATTCCTTCGTACCGGGCGAGTTGGCCGCCCGGTTAGGGGCGCGCAGCTCTGAGCTTATATCCGGGAGATAGTGCGTTCAAATCCCACTGTCGGCAGCCCTGAAGATGGTGTTCCGTGATTTCCCATTTTCACACCAGGAAAATGCTGCGGCTGTGCCTTAATTTAGGCCACGGCAACTTCCTTCCCACTCCCAACCCTTTCCTATCCCATCGCCGCCATAAGACCTGTCTCTGTCGGTGCGACGTAAAGCCAGTAGAAAAAAAAACATTCCTTCGTACCAATGAGTCCATCCTGAAGGAGTTGAGAATCAATGTCAGGTTATTATCAGTATACTCCGGCTATTTAGGTAGTAATAAGATAGAATACACATTTACTGGAGCGGTTAACAAGCGTAGTCTACCTGCACAACGGTTATGTTATGGAGGGTTGCACAAAACCCCTAGAATTTATGTTACTCTTGATACATAACGGAAGAACGGGGCAGTCGACACTTCCTAACAACGAAATTAGTTTGCATTCTAACCTGTTTCTGCCTAAAAATATGGAGTCTAACGATCAGCGTGTCACCAATTCTTTGGTTACATCATACGATTCAGAGAAAAGAGCCTTGATTGTACTGCACTTGGAAAGACGGAGCGTTGACGCGCTGACGTGCTTTCAAGACGTCCCTCATAACAAGCAACCCGCTTCACAGAAGACCACGAAGGGTGGCATACGTACTGCACAAAGAAATATTCTCAAAAATCACGATCCTCAGGATTTAAGGAAGAAGAACAAGAAGAGAAGGAGAAGAAGACCCTTTAGTCAGAAAACTACAAGAACATTCTGAATATCTGACATACAAAATGCGGAGACAGTTTGTACGGTAATCCTATCTAAAACATTCTGTTACAGTTTGTTCTGAGGACAGTGGACGACACCGTGCTACATGGAAGGCACAAGGGTAATCTAACTTCACTCTCCTCAATTTCAACTCGTGGAACAAATTCCATCCGTTCAGATCTAGATAGCGAGCACAGCTGGTAAAAATGCAAACGGGAACTGTTTTCTTCTTTTGGAATCACATCAAACTAGTGTTGCTCCATGCATTACACCATTACCCCAAGGATGAAACATGTGGCTAACAGTCTGATCCCTCTGTAACGACAACGTGGTGTTCTACATGTTAAATTAACCAGCCGTTGTATCACATATATTATTACATTACACGCACCAGAGAACATTCATGTCATTTTGAAACGGTCAATTTTCCAGTGTTATTTTATTGCTAAAAGTATTGCTCTGATGAGAAATGAATATATATTAAATATAGGTGGAAATGTACGCCTGATTGAGCTGGTTTCAATAATAATGAAAATAACACCGATAATTAACATTAATTAGTTCCGTTTCCTGATACAGGGATGAAGTGAGATGAAATTATACCCTTCCTGACGTCAACCTCAGCTGAGAGTTATTGAGGATAAATTGAAAGATTCGGAAAGAAACTGAGCAAGGAAGTGGAAACAAGCAGCTGTGGCTGATGAACAGGAAATCTCCTAGAAGTGAACAAGTCATTCTCACGACGGCTGAGTTCGAATCAACTCGTCTTCCGAACGTGGAGCTTGCTCCATAGTCGTAGTGTGGTCATTTCGCTCGGTAATAATAATAATAATAATAATAATAATAATAATAATAATAATAATAATGAAGGGACCAATCTTCTTCTGGAAAACGTGGGAGAGAAATAAGTAGAGCAAGAAGAAAAAGAAAGAGAAGATGAACTTGAAACGCTGTGAGAATTAGCATCGTCCCACTCCCTTCTCATCATCCTTTTCTTTTATCTTCTTCTTCCAATAAGGTTCACTGATGTTAAGTCCAAAGTTCTATGTCCATTGAAAAAGATCCCAAATATTTCCAAGTCCACAGTATTTACGTCCAGTGGCATAATGTCTACAATCATTTGCGTCCACATGTATGATGTCCATGGTCATGTGTGTCCACTTAATCGGCGCCGATGACCTAGATGTTAGGCCCCATTAAGAAGCAAACAGCATCATCTTCTGTCTACTTAATATATGTTCAGAGGCCTAAAGTTACTTAAATACCTTGTATGCCCATGGAAATTTTATTCAATAATGATCGAATATTTTTAGACAGATTTTGTTATAATTTCGATTAAGAACAAATCAATAAAATTGCGGTTTAGATTAAAGTTTCAGAAACAAATAATCAAAAATTTCGTCTTCTAACCTTCAAATACCACGACACTGAGCCAGCGCTGTAACCGCCTGAGCCACTCCGTCCGGCTGTGAACTTTGATATGATGCTAAACTAGTAGTATTCCTTGTAATACTTTCTTTCCTGGGATTGCTTTTCGTTGTTGTTGGGCAATTATGTTTTAACTTTATTATCACACCACTGTAAGTAATCATTTCCACCCGGATATTTTATAATTCTGATGTCCTTGTTATTAATAATATTTAATATGTTTTCTATGGAACAGTATTTTTAGTTGACATAATTACAGATTGACTTATGAAACGTAAACAATTCGTCCGGCCAGTATCCAGTATTCAGGAGATATTAGGTTCGAACCCCACTGTCGGCAGCCCTGAAGATGGTTTTCCGTGGTTTCCCATTTTCACACCAGGCAAATGCTAGGGCTGTACCTTAATTAAGGCCACGGCCGCTTCCTTCCAACTCTTAGCCCTTCCCTGTTCCATCGTCGCCATAAGACCTATCTGTGTCGGTGCAACGTAAAGCAACTAGCAAAAAAATATAAAAAATAATTTACTGTGAAGAAAGAAAGAAAGAGAGAAAGAAAGAATGAAAGATGGGAAAGGGAACAGTAAAAGAACGAGTTTGTGAAAACTGAATTATTATTAATAATAATGTTTGTTGCTTTACGTCCCACTAACTACTTTTACGACTTTTCGAGACACTGAGGAGCCAGAATGTAATACCGCAGGAGTTCTTTTCCATGCCGGAACGAGGCTGACGTATTTGCGCACCTTTAAATACCACCGGACTGAGCCTGGATCGAACCTGCCAAGTTGGGGTCAGAAGGCCAGCGGCTCAACCGTCTGAGCCACTCAGCTCGTGGAGAAGTGTATTATTATTATTATTATTATTATTATTATTATTATTATTATTATTATTATTATTATTATTATTATTATTATTATTATTAATTTTCGTTTTGGCCGTCTATGGAACACATTTGACAATCTTCGCTGTATTTTTAGCCTTCTCTCTTTTCAATCTCTGCCATTATCTTGTCATCCTTTTTCCAACTTCCTTCTTCTTCTCTTCAGTATAGGATCTCCCTTTTCTCACTAGCATTTCCCCCAGTCTCCTGGAAACCACGGAAATGTTTGATGAGTTGTCTAAACTTATTTCTGTCCATGATATAATTTCAGCTTTGTTTTCCTGAAGAATTCAAAGTTTCTCTTCGTTAGTCTGTTACTGTACGTCCTTCACAAGTATCCATAGAACTGCGGCCTTCTCTTCATCATCAAGCCAGTGGCTACTTCTGTTCTTTGATACAATTCCTTGTTAGATTTGAGTCTCCTTTTTACATTTGGGCCAGAATTTTTCTTAGCATTTTTCTTCCTCTCTTCGACGTTTATTATTCACGTATTACATGCAGGAGTAAAGTCAGGAAGAAGGAGCTCTTCTCGCAGACAATCTTGTCCGCGTCTTCACTAATCCCATCGCCCATTACTCACTGTGAATGGAAATGAACGAGGCTTTCGCTCAACTGCTAACTCAATTACCTTGTTTACTCCGGAGGGCCGTGTGTTTGAACCCGTTCAGGCCCTCTTTAACTAGATAAACTCTCACAGCAGACCAATTGAAATAAACAAAGAGAAGGGATTCCTTCCCGAGAAAAGTGGCTGGCTTTATCTCGGTGAAATTGTGGAGCTAACCGAGGGACTGGCTAGGAATTTATCTCTGTATCAGCAGGTAATCTGGATGTAGCTGAACTGCAGTGGGGTCTTTAAGAAATGTATTCTATTTCATACTATCACGTAATGGCCTTCTTCCCGTACTCAAAAAGAGGGCGGAAAATTACGCTTTATCGTACTGTAATTGTTTTCTGCACTGTTTATTAGAAACCGTCTCTGATTGGTTGAAATCCACTTTAGAGTAATGTAAACACGAATAATAAGAGAGATCATGAATCAAGGATTCCAGTAAAAAAAATAGTGCCTCTGTTTTCCCAGCTGAAGTAATCTGCAGACATCACAATACTGATTATCCATTTCCAACAGATAAATCATCACCATCTTCTACTAAAGGCTAGCCTCTTCAAGTTGCCAGTTCCTGATGTATGACATCCGTGGTCTGCTTCCCAACACTTTACCTTCAGTTTGGAGAAGAGAGTCATGTCTCAGTACGCGTCCAAAGAACTTCATTTACCTCTTCTTTATCGTATTTAATAAACATCGAACATGTTTACGTTTTTTAAAACAAGCTCTTTTCCTTTTTATCCATTCAACTTGCTTTTTTTAAAATTCGTCTGCAAAACCACATTTGTGCAGCCTCAAGTTTTGTTTCCCTAATGTCCAGGTTTCGCATCCATACAGCAGCACACTCCAGAAAAGGTCTTGAAAAATCATTTTATGGTCTGCAAAGTGAGATGGTTGTTCAGCAATAAGTTTTTGTTATTTTGTAAGGTTTGTTTTGCTACAACTATCCTTTTCTTGATTTCCGAAAGGGAACTGTTATCAGAGGTAATTAAACTGGACAAATATGAGAACTCTACGACTTGTTCTATCGGTGTGTTGTTGAATTGTTCCTGTAGGCTTCCTCTGTTATCATGAATTTTGTTTTCTTTACTTTTAGTTCAAATTTTTCTAACCCGGCGAGTTGGCCATGCGATTAGGGTCGCGCAACTGTGAGCTTGCATCCGGGAGATAGTGGGTGCGAATCCCACTGTCGCCAGCCCTGAAGATGATTTTCAGTGGTTTCCCATTTTCACACCAGGCAAAAACTGTTTCTGTACCTTAAGTCCACGGCCGCTTCCTTCCAACTCCTAGGCCTTTCCTATCCCATCGTCGCCGTAAGACCTATCTGTGTCGGTGCTACGTAAAGCCACTAGCAAAAAAAAAAAATCTAATGCCTTATTGAATGTTATTTGAATCTTACCCTTTTCTGATTTAGCTAATATAGGACCACTCAGTAGACTGTTCGCTGCTTCAAATACCAATACGTTCTATGTTTTATTACAATACAATCCCATATTCACACCTCTCATATCTTTAATAGGAAGACACGAACAACAAAAGAAGCCAATGCATGCACCAGACATGGAGGATTCGCGATGAATTAAAATTATTTATAATTAAATTAATTTAATTTAAAATAATTTAAAATAAGTAAAGAAAAATCACCAGAGTAAATAATAAAATATTTCGTTATTAGGAAGCGTGGTTCACCCACTCATCCACAATGTAGCCCTACCCCTACTGTATATGCAAGCCTCATTGCATAACCATTGTGCGGGTGGTGTATACTTGTTCAGCAAGTTTGCTTTCTAACCGGTCAGACCTTGTGAGGAATTTACTTTTACAACGCAGTGTATTAGGATGTAATCTGGACTCACGGCTTTAATGACCAAGCCGGCATAAGAATATCACCAATTAAACCAATCACCAGCTGCCTGTCTTCACAATTTTATCGTTTCCAAGTTATCAGTTTCGTATTATCGCAGTTATCTTCATCAGACAATTCTTTATAGTTTCTTGCTGAAACTGTCCCCAGTAATATATTTTTGTCAGTGACGAAGCCAGCAGCCCCCATATTGGTAGACAGTGGAGAGAAGAGTTCAGATGTACACAGAGTATTTCCGTCGTCCAAGTTTTGTTCTCTTATGCACCCCTCTGTATTTAGTTATTTCTTCATAATTTTATCCTTGCTTATTTAATTTAGAGTTATTCGCTAAATAGCCATAATAAATATAACTCGACCTCAATATTCTTTCTAGATGAATTCTGGATCTCTCGTTTTGTTACTCCAGAAATTTTTAATTTTCATTTTTACAAAGGAGTGTATTAGCAGGCAATTGTTAGGAACCTGCCATCTCTGCTTACTTCACGCTGAGTCTGAAAGTGAATGCGTGAGGAACTTGAAGAACTTCAGGTTCTTGTCTAATATTTTCTTTGTATTCGCCTCGCACACGTCCGGATGTCACTCAGCCGCTAACTTTATTAATCCAAGTTCGAGGACTTCGTGTAATGGAGACCTCAGCAAGGAAGAGAGGTCGCCCGCTGTGCTTCTGCGACAGGGGTGTGGCTAATGCACCCACCATCCAAGTGCAAGTGTGTGTTTTTTGCCGCGGGTTACATTCGCAGCCGGGTCAGGGAATTGAACCTCGATCTGAGCGCTCGGGATCTGAAGAGAAAAAAAGTTGGCCAAGAGACATCGGATAGGAAAGATGACACAAGTAAGAGGATGTAACGCCGGACTCAGCTCATTCGACCGTGGTCGCTAAGCCACGATCCGTCCCTCTTTTAGTCACCTATTACGACAGGCACCGCCTCCAATCGCAGCAGGACCTGGGTTCGAATTCCGAGTTAAAACTCGAGGTCCCGCGACTGTCATCACGATATTAACTATCAGATAAAACAACAGGCTCCCCTTTAGCTTTCACAGGTTTCCTTGTTACCAGCTGTAAATAAGACCAACCAATAAATTTAATATCACTTACGAGCAGTTTCTGACCGTCAGATTCAAGTTTGAACAAAACAACAAATACTTTTAGAGAACAACTCCAAATGAGAACCTACAGATATTCCACTACTTCACCATCCTTTGAGAGCATACACTTCCAAAGATTTCAATAAACGAGTAGGCTGAAAAAGTTCCATAATATTTGGTTATGCAATGCTGGAATATTTTGATAACTATCATATGTATTGTGCTAAAACACTGACATTTTCAATTTCTTATTATTTGTACGGTGAGAAATAATCTGAATAACAATAATAACATTTTCCACAAAAACAAAAGAAATAAAACTTTAATTAGACTCTGCATTGACTCCAATTCGCGACAGGTACTCCAAATGTTGATCTACAATACATCATTCAATTACTACACATACGAAGTTACATTTACAGTTTAAGGACAATTGACAAAAATTCCGAATGTGCCACTGCTGTTCAAAGGTGTTTTTAAAATCAACACTAACAGCTAAGGAGTTAAAACGTTTGAGTTTGCAGTCCCATGGTTGTACGTTGTGTGGTCGCTCTTTGATTATCTAACGAGGAAAACACTGCCTTCAAAGGACAAAGAATCGCGAGGCAAATACACCTTGTTAGAGCCCGCATTTTAATTTGGTAAAGGGACCGCCTTGATCCGTCACCATGACAACCTACTGTACTACGTCGCAGGTCTTATCTACATACTCTTTCTCCTCATCCAATCAGACCAACTTCGCTACGACAATTTAATTCAATTGTAAACAAATATTCTCGTAGTAGTATTATTCTATAACATCATGACTACCAACAGATTCCCAGAAATGGAATGCCAATATTGTACTTAGGACACATTTGGATCATGTATTCGCAGAGATACTAACCTGCAGAAGTGGCTGTCAGTAGTGATAGGAAAGAACAAGGGGGTATTGCATCACCCGCGTACTCACAATTTGAAACGAAAGGACGAATACAACCACAATGGAAATGTTAATTACCGGGTGAGCGAAATATGAATTGCCCGTGCATGCAATGCATCCAGTTCGGCTGCGATGGCCAACAAGACGGGAATCATGAGTTTCTTCGGAGCTGGGAATTTTCAGCCCGAAATAAATCGCACGGGTACAGAAGATATGGCTAATAATTGAGCTAAGCATTCTACTCCACAACCAGCGTTAATTTACAATGCGTATGTGACATAATTTAAAGAATAATCCTGACGATCGAACTTTGAGTCATAAATTTCTGAAAACGCGGAGTGATGACGACGACGCACGATGCTCACAGATGATGTAATCAATCGCCATAAAGTTCCTGTAGAAAATATCTTAGGCATCTTTCTCAGCAGCCTGAAATTTCCTACGGCGCCGAACAAATGGTCTGTGTCCCCCGAAAACTCTCTGTGATTCTTATCTCTGGGTTTGGTTTATTTATTTAATTGGCTCATGGCAACACATCTATACAGTTGTACAGCTGCATAAATATCCATAAAGAGAAGGTGATCGCAATCAGGTACTTTATACAGAACACGCAGTAATAGAAATAAAAGAGGAATTTGGAAAGGGAATCACATTTCAAGCAGAGGGAATCAAAACCCTGAGATTTGCCGATAACATTGTTATTTAATCTGAGACAGCAGCTGGAGAAATTACTGAATTATATGGACAGAGTCTTGGGGGAGGAGTGCAAGATGAAAATAAATAAGTCCAAAATATGATGCTTGATGCTTGTTGTTTTAAGGGGCCTAACATCGAGGTCATCGGCCCAAGTTCAAAATAAAAGTAATGCAGTGCACTCAAACGAAATCAGGTCATGCAGGCAATATTAGATTACGAAATGAAGTCTTAAAGAAAACAGATGAATATTGTTAGTTGGGTAGTAAAATAACTAACGATGGCAGAAGTAAGGAGGATATACTAGCACAAGCAAAGAAGACCTTTCTTAAGAAAAGAAATTTTCTCACTTCGAACATTGATATGGGAATTACAAAGATGTTTTTGAAGACTTTCGTATGAAACATGGGATTGTATGGGAGTGAAACATGGATGATAACTTGCTCACAAAGAAAGAGGATAGAAGCTTTTGAAATGTGGTGTTACAGAAGAATGCTGAAGGTGAGATGGACACAACAAATCACGAATGAAGAGATACTGAATCGAATCGGTGAGGTGAGTTAGATTTGGATAAATTTGTCGAGAAGAAAGGATAGAATGATCATAAGACACATCCTAAGACACACATGACTTGTTGACTAGTTTTTGACGGAAGTGTAGGCGGTAAGAACGTAGGGGTAGACGAAGGTATAAATATGACAAGCAGATACGTGGAGATGTAGGATGGAGTAGTTACGTAGAAATTAAGAGATTAGCACAGGATGGGGTGAGATGGAGAGCTGCATCAAACCAGTACATGCAATGATGACACCAACAACAACCACAAAAGAACAACAAACAGTTATGCCATAAACAGAAAGGCTGCAGAGCACTGGGGAGTCATAGCTTCTAAGTTGTTCAGCCTCTGTAAAGCCAGTTCGCAAGCTCTCACGAAATTCTCTATAGATCTATGTGTTGAATTACCTTATTTGCGCCACCGCAATCATATACAGGGAAAAATCCCATGTCCCATTTATAAAGTAAAAAGCCACATCGACCATGTTTGGCTCTGACTCTGTTGAAGGCAACCCCAGGCTCTGCGTCCTGGATCAAGCCCATTTGAAGGGTGTTCGGTATTAAACAGAGATTGCCTTCAGCGTCATTCCAAACGCCACTTAGTTGCAACACAGCAGTCGCTAGGGATCAGTTTTTGTGCTATTAGAAAGCAATGATAGATAAAGTGTCGACGTTAAATTCACACACTTTAAAGGAACCGAAGACTATTTTCCGCCAACAACTAGTTCAGTTCCCCGTACGGGTAGGATGATGATGACGATAATCGTGGTGATAATGATGATGATGCTTGTTTCTTAGAGGGGCCTAACATCAAGGTAATGGGCCTCTAATGGTACGAACAGAGACGAAATGTAATGACAGTTTAAAAGTCCAAAACTCATCGACTGATAAGAATTCAAACCGTGATGATGGTGAATGAATGGAGGACATAAAATGCAGACTAGCACAAGCAAGGAAGACCTTTCTTGAGAAAGTAAACTCGCTCACTTCGAACATTGATATAGGAATTAGGAAGATAATTTTGAAGAGTTTCGTATGAAACATGGTATTTTATGGAAGTGAAAGATGGACGAAAACTTGCTCGCAAAGAATTAAAAATAATCATCAGGTCCAACTTACAATACTGAAAGTTGAAAACAATTCCAAAATCGATCCACTGACTAGAATTTATAAAACACGACGATGAACGACGATTATGAACTTAAAACTATTAGTAGATCCGATCCGCAGCGCCCCACTAACCTAAAAGAATAGTTTCTACTGACCAAGGGGCTGCTTCCAATGCACAATCCTCAATCGACGATGAGAGTCGTAAGAGGCGACTAAAAGGGGCGACCAAGAGATGACATAATTAGAATCATGAAATTACTTGTTATTAGTACGATCACGCGGGGTACACCATGCGTCGCCTTTACTTGCGACTTGTACCACATGATTAGTAGCAACAGAGAGTGGTTCACTGTGTATTCTTCGTCCGCGCCCTCCACCCACAGGGGGTGGGGGTAAGGGGGTATTGAGAAGTGTGAAGTAGTCTATGACAGAAATATTTGTAAAAAAAACCACCAGTTCCCTTGCGTGATAGGTGTCAGAATAAGTAGAATTATTAGCTAGTGACTGAAGCATGGAATTGTTAGTTTGGTGAACAGCTTTCGACTGTAAAACTTTTTTCTTACAAGTTGATTTGCGTCGCACCCACACACATAGGTATTATGGCGACGATGGGACAGGAAAGGGCTAGGAGTGGGAAGGAAGCGGCCGTGGCTTTAATTAAGGTACATCTCGAGCATTTGCCTGGTGTGAAAATGGGAAACCAGGGCTGCCGACTGTGGGGTTAGAACCCAATATATCCCGGTTGCAAGCTCACAGCTGTGCGGCCGTAACCACACGGCCAACTCGCTCTGTCCGAATCTTCTCAAGATTAAGATTTTCCCTTTCATCTTTATTGGCCTTTCTTTTGTCAGTCTGCTCAGATCGGATTTAGTTTACTTTTACAGTCCGCTTCCTTCCCACTGCCAGCCCTTTCCTTATATAGAAAAATTGGCGAAAGGTACGGACATAGACTGAGATCAGGAGTACATAAATCCGAAAGAAAAGATGAGGCAGGAAGTGTTAGGTTCGATTTTGTATCTCAAAGTGTCTCTTATGAACTCCTGCAAACAATGTGAACATCTTGACAGACACGTAGGGCCACCTAGAAGATAATAATAATAATAATAATAATAATAATAATAATAATAATAATAATAATAATAATAATAACAATAATAATAATAATAACAATAATCACAATGCGATGGGTATTTTTTTACATTTATACAGAATGGATGGAAACAGGTTAACCGAACAGGTCCTCAAATATCTCTGGAAGAAGAAGTCAAGAAAGATTTAGAAAGAAACAACATAAGAAAATTTCCAGCAACAGAGAGGGAGATTTTTAGAAAGAGAGAAGGCTCAAAATGGTCCGACGAGAAGAAAAGGAGACACAGTGACCAGATGAAGAGGAAGAAAGAACAGCAAAGAATGAAGCTCTGGAATTGTCACGAGGTCCTTAACGGAGAAAGCTCTAACGGTCTTCGGAGACGCCGAGTTGCAGCAATTTAGTCCCGCAGGAGTTCTTTTACGTGCCAGTAAATCTACCGACATGAGGCTGACATATTTGAGCAGCTTCAAATACCACTGGACTGAGCCAAGATCGAACCTGACAAGTTGGGGTCAGACGGCCAGCGCCTTAACCGTCTGAGCCACTCAGCACGGCCGGGCTAGAAGAACATCGGTGGACTTCGTTAAAAATTTACCAAAAATATGTCTGTTAATAACACTTGATTTTGTGACCGCATTGATTGCTTTGTACATTTCTCTTTTGGCGATTTTCTCCTCAGCCATTTTATATTTACATCAGGAGGATCTATGTACATCAAATTGTATTACTTTACGAGCGAACGAAAAATATCCTTTCTCTTCGTACATTGCAATTCTACTAAAAGCTGGTGGATTTCTTCACTGACAGATTTTGTCCCGAGACGTCTTCGCTTCTGGAGCCATCACTCCACTTGGGAGCGATACTGGGCAATCTGACAGCTTTTGTAAGAATTAAGAAGACGTTGACTAATGGTGTAATATACTTCGTACTGCGAATGGAAGAGATTCTCTAGAAATGTTCTAGGACCTAAGAAACTTCCCATAGATTGATTCACATCAAAATGAGGTGAAGGAATGAGTTCCAGGCCTGAGTGGCTCAGACGGTTGAGGCGTGGCCTTCTGACCCCAAGTTGTATGTTCGATCCTGGCTCAGTCCGGTGGTACTTGAATGTGCTCAAATACGTCAGCCACGTGTCGGTAGATTTACTAGCACGTAAAAGAACTACTACGGGACTAAATTCAGGCACCTCAGCGTCTCCAAAAACAGCAAAAACGAGTTAGTTGGACGTAAAGCCAGTAATATTATTATTAAAGAAGGAGCTACAATGCATACGAAACTTTCGAACGGACATCTCTCAACACAAGAAAGAGAAAATTGACGTTTTTGGATTATTCGCGTTACTTTTATATTTATTAAAGATATCCAACAAACTTTTACCTCGCAACTGGTTAGTTTTTGCAGGTTACTGTTTTGAAGTTTTAAGTAACACATGTACGAACAAAGTTGCTCTTCATTTCCCGTTGCGAGTCTTTTGGGTCGGGTTCTGAATCAAGGATCTCCACAGTTTTCTATTTTCACATTCCCACCATGAACTTCACGTCGCTTTAGGGTGACGCCCTAACCGTTTCCGACTCAATCTCAATTATTTTATAGGCTACTTAGTACGACCTACAGCTAGGGCGCAGACGCTGCTAGGTAGACTTGTGTGCTATTACCTCCACCAAGGGGCCATCAAGCCTCCTAAAGACCCTCATCTGCCCCAAGTCATGGGCCTCTTAAATTGTACTCGTATTTATCCCCGAGACCAGGGCTGCCCCTCCGCAGTCTCCACTGTTCCGAAGTCCATCTTCTCCGTCGAGATCTTCACTCGTAACCCTGAGCAGGGACCCTTACCAGATGCTACACACCGGGCCAGAGTGCTCTGGGACTGACATAGACAGGGGCCCACCCCCAAAGAGGTTACTTACCTGCTACCTGAGAAGGTCCTTTTGTGTGTCTAAATTAAATTCTCGTTCTTTCCCTTTGTACGATGGGTATTCATGTACACTATGCATTTTATTTAGTTTAAATGATGTTTTGATGGTCGTATGGCTTCTTGCCGACTGTCAAATTTAAAACAAAAATAGTTTTTGGATATATCAAAAGAATGGGGACCGTTAGACAAAAAACGCAGTCATATCCGTACAGGACATGAAGGCCCTTGGAGGGGTGGAAGATAAAGGTTTCCACTATCCATAACCTCGGCACTTGGTGAGGTAGAGTGGTTAGCTCTACGCTCGGCCACCTTTCCCCCGAGGATTTAATCTGCTACTCATTTTTCATGTAGGCTGACTGAACCTCAGGGCCACGTGTACCGCCGGAACAGGGAATCCTGTTTCTTAAATTTTGCAACTTTATGACGGTGATTTGAACCCACGTTCTTCCGGGCAAACCGAGCACGCCTTTACTGCTTCGGCCAGGCAGCCCCTGGAACGATACACAGGCGAACTCTCCAAGATAACTCTAGAGGTTGTCCCTTACCCGCAAGATTTACTGTCATATTTTGGCCTACTATAAAGAATTCTCGTGGTCTTGTATATGATCGTAGAATAGAAGGATGCATTCTGACAGATCTTCGAGAGAGAGGTCCTCGGCTTACTGCCTGCCTGGGTGGGGAGAACGGAGTATCGTTGTCATGGAAACGTGGGCGGACCCACTGCGGTTACCATGGAGATAAGCCTGCTCTTGCTTGGAGTCGACAAACCTCTCACTTCTTACAGCAGCGGTCTGAAAGAACTAATAAATGAGTCAGAAGCCAAGAGAAGGAGAGAGGAATGCAGAAATGTGTCACCGCCTTACAATGTTCGTCCCTCCAGCACAATCGGTCAAAACTTTCACTGGACACTTTCCTAAATATATTAGTCCCCGGGCCAGTTTGTTATTTAAAGCGTGTTGGGTGCAGGATACGGGCGTACTAGTTATCTTACATTCGGGGACGATGATGACTTCCAACTCCAATACCGACAGCCCTGAAGATAGTTCATTTAAAGGCGATGGTCGTTTCCCTACTACCATTCCTTATTCCATCGCTGCCGAAAATCTACTTGAGGTAAATCACTATCAAATAAAAGCTTTCAATTGTTTCTACTGGTGTAACGTGACACTAACAAATCCAAGGAATTCGGCTACAACAGCGGCCTTTATTAATGCACATCCCAGCATTTGTCTGTTGTGAAGATGGGAAACGACACAAAAACATCTTCACGGTTGCCGACGATGGAATTCAAACCCTTCATATTCCGAAACCAAAGCAAAACAAAACAAAACAAAAACCTGTTCTACACGATAAAGTTCTCACCGTAGAACTTTCTACTTCCCATGCTTTCACTTGTCGATGTCAGTCTCGTCTCTACCCACCATACGGCGATACATGGCCTACCACGTGACCACAGCTCAGCGCGAAGACCTGCAGATCACGAAGTGTCGTATGGTCAGCACCGCGGATTTTTAAGCAGAAATAGGTTAGAATGCTACCTAATTTATCTAGTAGCGAGCTCGATAGCTGCAGTCGCTTAAGTGCGGCCAGTATCCAGTATTCGGGAGATAGTAGGTTCGAACCCCACTGTCGGCAGCCCTGAAGATGGTTTTCCGTGGTTTCTCATTTTCACACCAGGCAAATGCCGAGGCTGAACCTTAATTAAGGCCACGGCCGCTTCCTTCAAATTCCTAGGCCTTCCCTACCCCATCGTCGCCATAAGACATATCTGTGTCGGTGCGACGTAAAGCAAATAGCAGTTCTTCCGTTATGTAGCGAGAGTAAGATAAATACTAGGGGTTCACACGGACCGTACCCCTAATATCTATGCAAATCTCATGGCATAATCGTTAGGCAGGGTAGACTATACTTGTTAGTCACTTCAGTAAGTTTGCATTCTAACCTGTTGCTGCTTAAAAGTTCGGGCCAAAATAATAATAATAATAATAATAATAATAATAATAATAATCATAATAATGATAATAATACACATTTTATACTTGGTAATATGTCTGTTTTGTAATATAATGACTTGCTGCCAGGAACGGTTAAGTGATGGCACCTTTCAACCTCATCATCGAATGGCGCAAACTATGACCAAACATTTGTATGCAGTTAAGTGACACACGGCGGGCAAGTCTCTGCTAAACTGGTTTACGTGTAACTGCATCTGTGACGGTGTGCGTACCTCCGGAAGTACAGTGGCGTTGCTAGGCGACAAACGAGCAGGAAGAAGGTGGACATCTGACAGCCAATGGCGTGTTCACAATCGATGGAAGGTTTAACCTTTAGCAGAGGTACTGAGGGCAGATATTTGCCAGAAATTCGCGGAGATATAAAATCTCAAAATTTCAAACTCTCCGAAAGG